>NW_026623299.1:2562902-2573832 GCF_030028575.1 Malurus melanocephalus
AAAAAAAAGTGTTTGAAAATAAGACATTGTCATACTGGAACTAATACTGCTATTGAACTAGTTGGAAAGTTATTGACATTATTCAGGAGTGTTTTATCTCTAGCACTTGTGATTCTAAGCTGTGCATCCATTAGATGTTGCCACTGGGAAAATGGACACCTATTATATATTCTTCTAAGAAAGGACAGTCATCTGGGATTCAGTGCATGGCTGAGCAAAAGAAGCCGAGAGAAAATTAATTTTCATAGGGAAAGCTGAGAAGAAGATGAAAAAGAAAAAAAMATACATTAGAGAGGTGGCTGAGTGGAATAAGATAATCTGAAGACCAAAGATCACCTGTTGAACCAAATAAATAATTCAGGAAGACCCCTGATGCCCAGGGATCCTGGGCTGAATTGGAAACTGAGCTCTCCCAGTCCGTGCCTGCTGTTATGAATCGATACCTGACAGCTCCAGAGTGCTGTGCCAGAGGCTGGGATCTCCCCAGCTGATCTTGGCAGGCTCTGTCAGTGCCTTGTGTTGTCCTGAAATAGCCATCATTCCCCTGCCTTACATTATCATGTCTGCTCTCAGAAATCACCTCCCACTGAAAGAGGGCCAGCTCACCGACCTACTTCTCCTGCAGGAACTTCCATGGCCTACATATGCAAGGCTGAATGTTTTAAATAAAAATTTAACAAGRATAAAATACCTGTCAGCCAGCTGACCTGCCTGATGTGGGAGCCCAGGCAGGATGATGGTGTTGTGGGCACAAAGGTGTCTGCAGGGTRAAGTCCCATTGACACTTAGACTCCCACTGCTTGGTCTGAAAGTATGATTAAAGATTCAGAGGTGACTTAAATCCACACATTGTTCTTAATGTTCAAAATAAATAGTCATAATCTCTGCAGAGAAATGTACTGCAGCCTAAGRAGAGCTAGGTCAGGCAGTAGAGGTTAGTCCTTGGATTTCTTATGACTTCCAGGAAAGCTTGGACATTCCCTTGCCTCCAGGCTTCTGAAATCCAGTGCTTTGATGAATCTCAATAACTGGCAGACCAAATGATTCTGGAARAGCAGCCCAATTGCAATAAATGCTTTCAAATTATTGTCCCAAATGGTCTATTGAAAAAGGAACAGGTGAAGGCAAGAATGAGTGAATGAGAGCATTTTCAGAAAGAGCAAATCACAGAGGGAGCCCCTGGCCATTTTTCAGGCTCTATCCTATAATCAGAAGCATTSAAAAGCAGGAAGTGTTGGAGGGAGATAAAGGACGTGGACATGGGGGCAGTGGGGTCACGGGTAATAATCTGCACCAACCTGAGAGAAGCCAACCGGGCTGATCTCTTTAGGTTTATCTYRAAGAAGAGTAAAAACATTTATGCARTATTGAGATRCACAATTCSAGTTTGTGGGRTGCAGATRAAAGCAGCACAGAGCATCTGAGGAGCCAGTATGGCCTAATTAAGAGAAAATACTGAACGTAATTCCCTAAGACTCTGCTCAGTGGTTCTTAGCTAAGGCA
The DNA here is from genome assembly GCF_030028575.1 of Malurus melanocephalus. Classification (NCBI taxonomy): domain Eukaryota; kingdom Metazoa; phylum Chordata; class Aves; order Passeriformes; family Maluridae; genus Malurus; species Malurus melanocephalus. The sequence continues at coordinate 2,564,406 of NW_026623299.1, forward strand.
GCAGAGTTCACCGTAAACAATTTAAGTATGCTGATATGAAACTGAATTGCGTTATAAACGTAGATAGGGAGCTTTCCTTCTCTTTTAATGCCTGGGAAGAGCACAGTAAACAGGCCGAGAAGCCAGGGGAGAGCAAGCAATGTGATGTTTGAATGGTGCATTCCCCTTTCCTATCGAAGTCTGAAGCCAAAGACTTCAAGGGTTTGTGTGGGCTGGGGCTGTGCAGCCCCTGTGCTGCCCAGGCTGCTTGTGCAGGGACTTTGGGCTGCAGAAATCCCAGCTATGTCATCCCACAGGGCAGGGGGAAGAGCCAAACACCGCTGTGAAAAGGCATCTGGGGCTGGATGGGGTCTGTGGGGGTTCACTGCAGCTCCCAAACACACCACGGGTGTAAATATCAGAGAAAGACACTCGTTAGATGGTTAACAATGGTTAGCGTGGTGCCCGGTGGTGTAGCAAGGGTAACGGTGGAATTAAAAGAGTGGAGATAGAGGCTGGCTAAAAGGAGAGCCTTCCTAGCTAATCAGCCAATTAGTGCCCTTTTCAGAGGGAAAGAGCCATTGAGACAGGACCAAACTAATTCTTCCCCTAAGAATTTCCCAAGTTCCTTAGGTCCTGTCAGAGGCCTGGCTGTGGATCACTGCTGTGTGCAGTTCTGCTGATGGAGTGAGCTGTGGAGAAGATGARCAAGCACCTTCATGCTCCTGTTATTTCTGAGTATTGGAGCAGCACTGGCCTCTCTGCTCCCGTGCCAGCCTGATGGAGAACACCCCCTCACTGGAGATGTGTTCACATCCCCTGCCTGCTATTGCTGTGTCTGCACTTCTGGCATGCTCCTGGTGCAATGAAAACAAAGAAAACAATCCAAAAGAGAGAATGTAGCAGAAAAAAAAATCTGAATGCTTGGTATCACATTGCTTTGTGAAAAAAACAGGATAGGCTCCTGTTTAGTCTGACATTTAGTCAGAGGGGGCTAATTAGAACATTAATTTAGAACATTTAGTCTGAGGGGGCTAATTTCCAAAAAGAGTATGTGTTCTTATCATTAGAATTGTTAAAAATGCCATTTGCTATAAGTAGATGTGCTCTGAAGAAGTTTTCCTGTGTTACTATACCCAGCAAAGATAATCTTGCCTTGCTGTATCCTGGKGTGTTCTCTGTATTTTAGAGCTGCCCTTGTATACACCATCASGGGCTTCCTTCAGTACTTCACCTAATTTTCTTTAAGCCTCCCATAATTGTTCCCTGAGGAAAGGTGTATTTTACCCACYGAGGCATCTCCCCTCATCCCCAGGAGGCCTTAAAAGCACAGCCATTAGAGCAGTGTCTGTTATCAGCTTTTTCTGTGCCACGGCCCTCCCCACTGGTGATGTGTCTTGTTGATTCTGGGGATGCAAAAAGCATCCAGACTGTAATCTTTGGAAAGCATTAGTGTGAGTTTTTCAGCAGGTAGGGAGAAGTGTTGTCACCTCTCTCTCAGGTGAATGCTGGGGTCTCTCAAGCTTTTCTGTGCCTGCCAACACCTCTGGGTTGCTGCTGGTTTGCACCCAGTGTAGGGGGCTGCAAGGGCAGTGCTGGGTGGCTCTGATGGCATTCCCCACTGGAGAGATGGCATTTRTTTGTTCTGATTTTGGGTGGGGATCCCATCTCTGATGCCATCTGCTTGTTGAGTCAAACTGTGCTGTTTGTCCAATGTGCCATTAGGCTTTTTCCTTTAGTTGCTTTGGTTTCACTCTGTAGTGCTCAGGTGCAGACCTAACCATTTTCTCTGGATGACTGAGGAAAATAAATCCTTTTTCCTTTTGTGTGGGGAATCTCAACTTGAAGATATTTATGAAGGGCTGTGTGGCTGGCAGTGCACCATAGCTCCCTGCTCACATTCCTTGTGTTTAACAGGGGCTCATCCTGCTCCAGAGACCTTGGTCCAGCACTTGAGGAAGCCAGGCAGGAGCAGAGAATCATAAATTTTGTGGTTTGGGTTGTTTATTTTGAAAATCCTGTTTTGCTGACCATCACTATCAGATAAATCTGGTTTGGTTTCAGAAAATGCCCAAGTTAGAAAGTCACGCATTGTCCTTGAGAAACAACTTCTGCTGCATTTAGAAGGCAAAAACGCTGCCTCAGGTTTCTGTTTTTTTCTGTTTCCTTCAATGTTGTAATGCCTTTTGTTTTTATTAGGAAAAAGATTCCCATATCTAAACATATACGAGCACAAATAACAGTGTTGCTCAGCTTATTRCTTTCTTTTTCATTTCTATGGTGCAAAAGAAGGAATTTGTTTGGTGCTTTTCCTTTTCTGATAGTTTTTGTTGATATAATGGAAGGTAATAGAAGGCAGCTGGATTGCTCTATTAGACAATCTGAAAAAAAATCCCRAAACAACCAAAAATSCAACCTCAACTGTTATTYRTGCCAGTTGCAGTGGATTTTTCAGTGGTCTCTACCATGCTGTGTTTCTCTATACCYATCTGAAGCAACGTGCTGTATGTTGGTCCTTGATAGTCCAGTCATGTCAACATTTGGCAATTAAAAATGTCATTTGCAGACTGCCTGATGTCCCTATAATAAACACTGCGAGGAATTTACTGCCATGCTCAAGTGTTTTTAAATGGCTCTTTGAGTGAGCAGTTACTTTCCTTGCCMTGTAGTGTTCATGTGTAATTGTAAATGAAAAGCCAGTGGAACATGGGTTGTTTGCCAGTCCAGCAGACATGGGCAAGGAGGATTGGTGTGAGTCCAGTCTGTTTGCTCAGCAGGCCAAAGGCAACCCTAGAGACCTTCTYAGCRTGTCCCAGTRTTTAAAGGGTGGCTACAAGGAAGRTGGAGTCTYCCTTTTTAGGAGGAGCTGTGTGGAAAAGGTGGCAGATGAGAGGTACATGTTACTCCTTCCTGTTGGACACGAGGAAAATTTTTCACAATGAGAAGAATCCATTGGAATAATCTCCCCAGGGAGGTGGTGATTTCCCAGTGTTGGGCACTTCTATGATGCTGGACAGGGTGCTGTCTAGACTGTGTTTTTGCCATGAAAAGYTGGACAGGATGATCCCTGAGGTGCCATCCAACCTCATATTCTCTGATTCCACAATTGTCTAAAATTTGTATGTCTGGACCCTCCACACTGGGGTGCAGCTGCGCTGTGGGAGAGGCTTTGGTACAAACCAGATGGAGTTTGATTCTAACACCTGCATCGGTTGCTGAAAGTGACGATTTCCAGAGGTGGCTTTGTAAAATAAGCTGAAAATAGCCACACAAGTGTTGCCAGCAGAGCAAACGGTGGCACTGGGGTCTCTATCAAACTGTCAGGAGATATACAGGCATTAGCCTTTAAACATTGCTGCTTTCCCAATTTTGCTATCTGTTGTCTCACATCATCAGAAGCTGTTGCAGGACTTGSCAAACCACAAAGAGACGACCCAAGTCAAGCCCAGCAGGGTTCCATGTATTCCCTATTGCAAATAACTTTGTCATTGCTCCTCTGTGCGCCTCTGTCCTGCCTCAGACATACTTTGCTTTGTGTTATACTTTGTCTTGCCTTTGTAARACACAGTGAGCCTCTTCCTTTAGTGTTTTCCTTTGTCTTTTCTTYGCCTTTATCCTTTACTGTGTCGCCGCCTGTATTCCTTGTTGCCATATTTCTCCTCTTTTTCTGCTTTCCCCTGAAATGCATTTCTGCACAGTGAATATTTGCCCTTCTTTGCCAGTTGTTCTCTCTCTGTTTTCTTTCTTTTCACTTTCCTGTCAGTCAGTCCTATTTATTCCTGGTGGTACCCATGCATACATGCATATATTTGTCCATGTGCCAGGTGCTGCTCACTGACCTGCAGGAAGGTCATCAGAGATGCATTGCTAAGCAAGGGATCTTAGTGATAAAAAACAGCAGGAGCAGCTGTCTCAGAAGAAAACCAAAGATCTGGAAGCTTCTATCCAGAGGCAGGAGACTCCAACTTGCATTTCCAAGYATTTCATCTATTTTACCCATCCCAGAGTTACAGCTGAGAAATGGAAGAAGTMATTGATGAATAGATGCAGCCAAGGGAATGTTTGTTTTATTTAAATAATTGCTTTTTGCATTTTCCTCCTCCATCCTGATGCTACTGGTGCTGAAAAGTGTATTCTCCTGCTGAATTCCAGCTCCCATCTTACTTGAAATTTAGTAGCTAGAGCTGATGCAGTAAATAAAATATTGCCATCTTTGGAGGATCAACATTTATGGGATGATACGTGAACTGGCTGAACTCCAGTGTGCCTCTGATCTATAATGTAGAACTGTGGGTTTTTGAGAGCCTCTCGAAACGTAYGTGAAATCCACGCAAGAATCCCTTCAACTTCAACATGCGATTTATATTTGAAGTATGAAGTGTGGCTTCGTAAATGTGGCRCTCACTGGATGATTAATACATGGTTTAGAAGTCTTCTGTGGAGTTCCTCATTCAGAAATCCTAAGAGCAGAGTTACAGGATGATGATGATGATGATTATGGGGACTGCTTTGACTTTTTCTACGGGATAAGCTCCTTGTCTGCAGTCAAATCCCTGSCCACCTGAGGAGGTTTGTGGAAAGGCACACTCTTTGGCTGAAGAAGGAATAATAAACTGATCCAGTAGTTAATTTCCTTCATACTTAAAAAGTTCCCTGTTTTTTATAATTTTAGGTTGATTTGCTCTAACCACACCTCTCAGCCTTGGCAACATATATCTTTACCTGCTAACTCTAAAAGARGTCTTCTAAGAGAAATTCTCTCTGTATATTCTCAAAAATAATTGAATCTCTACTTTCCCATCTCTCATGTAAACCAAAGTAGGTTTCTTCATTTTGTTACTTTTAGGCAAGTGTTTCAGACTTTGAATTATTTTCCTGGGTTTCCTTTAACTGTTTTGTCATTATCAATGTTACTTTTACAATGAGGAGTTAGGACTGTAGGCAGTGTTACAACAACAGTGTTGTTAATGTTTAATATAATGGGAATTCCTCCCCACWGTTCCTCTATGAGGTATAAGAGAGTCCCCAATTTCCAAAACAGTCTGGCAACCTGTGATTTATTCGAGGCAGCAGTGAATAAGCCAGCACAGAGCTCAGTGATGCCGCAGATAGATGGCTTCAAGCTGCTGGAAGATCTCTTTAAAGCTCTCTCAGGTGTCTTTTTGCTACTCTGCATCTGGTGTGATACAGCAGAGTTATTTCTTTTTATGGCTCAGCAATGCTATTTTATCTGACAGTGATGCCATGCTTTGTTGACAGACCTGCCATCATCTAGGTGGTAACTAATTATATTGGTGTTTTAAATGTTTGCCTGTAAAGCAACAGAGGGAGTGCCACCACTCACCTTGGCAATTTGATTCTGCTCTTTATAGCGTTTCTGTCATCAGTTGCTCCCCAGCTGGTTCAAATCCTTCAGATTCCTCATGAAGTTGGGTACCCAAGTCTGGACGTGCTTCCTGAGCTGAATCTGTGCCAGAGCTGAAGTGGCACCTCAGTGTTTTACAAACTCTGCATTGGTCTCATCATTTTACTGTACCATGGAATGGCATTCTCTTTATGGTTCTGTGTGGTTTCTGGAAGCAGGACAGTGGYACCCCTGAGGGGCTGTGTGTTTCTCATCCTGTGTTGTCACTGTTTTCTGGCCTGTCTCTGGTCACTGTAGTTCTGTACTTGGCTCTCAATCTGTTTTTTTCATTCCTTGCCACCAATTCATAAAGCACATCTTGAATTCTCCTCCTGTCCTCCAGTTGTCTCGCTGTCCCTCTCACCTTGGCAGCATCCACAGAGTCAGTAAGAATCGTTTTCAGTCCATCAGCCCCAAATTAATGCAAACAAGGAATATGACTGGATACAGAACATAAAGCTCTGCAGAGCCACGTGTGTGGTTTCTTGCCAGTTTTACACTTTACTATTCAGAATGTGATTTTCCGSCATTGTACTGCAGAGTATTAGATTAATCCAAACCACATTTCCTTAGCCTGAAGGTGTGTGAAAGGCTTACTAAGGTCGACAATACCTAGCATTTCATCCCTATCCGCAGCATCTCTTATCCTGTTACTGAAGAACATCAGAATGATTTCACACWGTTTGTTCTTGGCASACCCATGCTGCCTGCTACTCATCTSCTTGTTRTTTTCTGCTGCTTGTGGATGSTGTCTGTAGGAAAATATTTTCCCAAGAATAGAAGTTTATATGACTGCTGATCAATTCACTGTTTTCCTCATCTTTTGCTCCAGCTCTCTTGCATTGCATTTTCTGAAGGATGCTGGGCATCTTGTCCCTGTCATTCCTAAATAACCCCATTGACACACAAGTTATTTCAGGTGTCTCTTCAAGTTTGCCCTTCTGAGTCAATGCCTATCATAAAAAGTTTATCTCACCTTTCTTTGTCTTCACCTTGTTGGTGATCTTCCATTTCCTGCCGTTCTCTCTACTGTAAATTGACTTCTTTTTAGTGTTGGGCTTTTTTTTTGTGTGGCTGCTGTGATAAATAAGGGTATTTCCCCTTGTTTCTTTGACTCTCCTATTCCGTTCAGGTCTGCTGTTCAACATCAGTTTCTTGTCTCTGCCTTGTTAATTTTCCCTACTTTCTCTTCTGCTGCGGGCTGAGTGAATACTTTCTTTCAGACCATTTGCATGATCTTTAAATTGCCTCTAACTTACATCACATGCTGTTTGCTGTGCTGCATTATTTAATTCTCTAAAAGGTTTCAGGTAGACTGGTTCATGTGTGCAGCACTGCAAAGCACAGCTGGGCTGTGTAGTGTCCATATGCATTCACCTTCTATGTCCTCCTTTTACAGTTTTGGGAAATGGCCTTTTTCACTCCATTATTTCCAGAATCATGGATGTGTGAGGGAATGGCAGAGGTGTGGGAGCTGCTGAATCACTCATGCCCTGGCATTCCCATCCTGAAGGGTGGTACAGAGCAGGGCTCCATGCACTGCTGGTGCTTATTACAGGGTACAGKACCCTCTGGAACAAGAACAAATAAKGACTTCAGTTTTCKGGTAGGGTTCCAGTAGTCAGAAACTCATAAACTCCTTAAAACCAAGAAAATACAGCTATGTGCTAGATGCTGATCTTTGCAAAGTGTGAATGAAGAATTATCCTATTGTTCCTTCCTAGAATCAYAGAATGGTTTGGATTGYAAGGGGCCTTAAATATTATCTARTCCATCCCCCYCCYGCACAMTCCCAGGGATGTRTTCCTTGGTCAGCTTTATTTTWAAAAAAATCATCTATTTGGKTTTTATATAGCTTCTCATTAATCTGCAATATATAGGCAGTATTGACATACATTTTAAATAAATACATACTGCAGCAAAAATTCACCATGATCAATACTTTCTTTTCCCTGAATTTTAGCAATGCACCTATAAATGTTCAGATGTTTCTTGCTTGCTACAGCACGTCCCAGTGGAATTCAGCTGAAGATTTTGCATTGATTCGTGGGGGTTTGTGCAGGTCCATGTAAAGCATTTCACCTCAAAYCACAGGTCAGTGACAGAAATGTAGGAATCTGAAAATACGTATCCCAGGCATGGAAACAGAGAAGAAAGATACCCAGAACTACAGAGACATCAGCTACCCCACAAGGCTGTAGCTCACGAGCACTTCCCTCTTATCTTCTGGCTTGGGGACAGTGTATGTGCACTCTGATGTTTGAAGCAGGTTGGGTAGAATTTAACTTCTGGCYCAAGGGAGCCTTTAGTTTATTAAATATGAATGTTCTTTCAGGTAGAAGCATGGTTTCTCTCTGCAACACATTGCTTTTCTTGAACATATGCATTTAGGGAAGAAAACTCGGCTCTCGTGAGCCTGAATCTTTTCTGTCTGGTTCCACCGGCAAAAAATACCAATAAAAACTGTCAGATTGTGACAATTGCAGGATTTTTGAGTGTGGTTGCAGCAGCCTTCACATCTGTGAATCCATGTGTGTGGTCCCGAGGCTGGGCTCTGTGCAGCTCTGCTGGGGTTTCTGCCTCACSTGTAATTACAGGGAAGAAATCACTCGAGTTGATGCGACATCTGAACGTGGTCCTGGTGTCTGCCTGTCCTGGCTGTGAGACAGCTCCCACAAACAGCCCAGGCTGGCAAACACCCTGCCTTCTGCACTGTCTTGCTCTTCTAGGAGAATTTTCCCCGCTGCAGTTACTAATCAGGCTGTGGGTGATCTCTGTGAGCTCTGAAGCAATGGGATCTATCACTCACCCATCAGCGCCTGTGCCGCTCTCCCTGCGAGCATCCCTTTCTTTCTGGATGCTGCTGGGGAGGAATGAGAGCTGCTGCTGAGCAGGCTGCGGGGAGAGCAGCAGTTTCATCCTGACAAAACAATCAGGTTGTAAGGCTGGTTTGCATTTCTATCCCTGCTTTTGCAGGGACATAAACTGGACTGTTTCTTGTTGTGACTGCGGGAAGCCCCAGGAGCAGCTTGCAGTTCTCTCTGCTTCCAGCCTTTGGTGTAGCCTCATAGAAGAGTTTTTAAAAAAAAAACATAACTTTCAACTGCCTGGCTCTTCCCAGTCTCTTCTATCAATCAAATTGTTCTTGTCAGCTAACTGGTTTTAAATCTCRTGTGGAAAAATTGTCAGTTCAAGATCATACAATGGTGAGGACAGACGTGCCTGYTCTTGTCRCGCTAATTCATTCTTGCTTAAGACRTGAAAATAAACTGATAGCGTACCAATTTGAAGCTCTTAGACCTTGAAATGATTTAAAATCTCCTAAAAGAAAGCCTAAGGCTGAGCTTTGTCTCCAAGGCATCATTTTTAACTTAGCAGGAAGCTCTGATGGTCTTTTCTTTAAATTGCCTATTGTCCAGATGCCTACCAAGAAAGTGCTTCTGCGGGACTGTTTGTGTTTAGTGGCGGCGTTTATTTCATTTCATGTGACAGATGACTTGGCTTCTGGATCGAGTAATTTCGTTCTCATATCCCGCCAGGGCAGGTTTGTGACCTGCTGGAGCKCACAGATTGGCTCTGGTGACGGTGACAGGCTGCAGAGCCCGTGTCCCCAGGCTGGGGTGGCTCCTGGCACCTCTGGGGGCTTCCTTGGGTGCTTCAGTCCGATGGGAGGAGTGGGACATGGCAACTGCAGGCTTCTCTACTGACAGAGCCACCCAATTCAGGTTTAAATGTCTGAAAATCTTTCCTATCTGTTACAACTGATAGCCCATAATTAAGGGGTCTCTTATCAGATTTTTGGTTCATAGATATTCATAGATTTTTTTCTGTTTTGATTTTTTTTTTTTGTCCTAAACTTTGGTGAGACGCAGTTGTGAACTCCAGAGTATTGCTGGATGGAGCTGAATGAACTCTSCTTTATTCTTCAGCATAGTAGAGCTTTTCATTCAGTCTCAAAGAAATGCCTGATTTCTGCTTGAGGTAATTTTTTTTTTCTTAAAAGATGGGAAAATCGAAGGATTGAATGCGACATTGCATTGTGCC
>NW_026623299.1:2573891-2629168 GCF_030028575.1 Malurus melanocephalus
TTTTTTTTTTTTTTTTTTGCAATATTATCATGCAGCAGCCAAACTAATGAATATATAATTTTCTTTCCTTTCTGCTTGTCATGCCCTGCTAACATGGACATCTCCAAAGGCTCAGGTTGGTGTTGCAATCTGTCTTCATCTTGTTGTTCTCATCTACTAAAAAAGGGGCTTCGATGTTTTCTTCATCAATCAGCTTTTTTTGCTCTTCCTCTCTTCAGGACTGGATCCAGCATTATTACAACAGAAATGGATTCATCCAGAGAGGAGCCACATTTGTTTGTTACCCCTGAAACTCCAGCTGCAGCAAAATGTGCTGTTTCAGAAACAAGGGATATTGATTTATTTATATCTCCTTAAATTTTCTATGCTTGCCTGGCTTTGTGACAGGGAGGCAGCAGCACCTACAGCCCCTACAATTTCTGAAATCTGCAAAAATGCACTGAAACTCTCACTAATGAGTTTCTGCCTTGTTTTAAACCCCCGTTTTTGACAACGTAGTAAAATGGCATTTGTATCTTATTAAATTAAAGTAAAATTTAGTATCTTATCTGGATTCAACATTTTCTTGATAGTGATGAGACATAATTAAAAAATAAAATAAAAAGCAGAGGCACAGGAGATGGCCATTTATGAWTGTATTCTCATAGCCCCCATTCCCACTTGAGCACTTCCATTTTTTTTCATAACTTGAGGCTAAATTGTCTTGCCTGAGTATTTCAGGTAGGAATAAATACCCAATATGTGCAAGGTTGTACTTTGTGCTATGCCCTGCCCCTCAGAGGTTGTAGCAGCAATAAAACCATGAGTAAAACCAGAGAGGCAGGGTTGGGGCCAGGAGCTGCATATTTTTTCCCTTTTATTTACTCACATTGAATGATGCCAGCTCGGTATTTTAATCTCTGAGAAAGAGCACTCGTGCTTTACCATGTTACAACTTGGTATTTCCAACACCTGCACCAGTCTCACAGAAAATAAAACCACTTACCACTCGTAAAGGTGAATTAACAAACCTTGCTGAGCAGCATGGTAGTTCTATCAGAGTGAGCTGTAATGACTGGGGTTCCACAGAGCTTGCCTCAATTAACTTCTTAAACAAGGCATTTTCCACTCATTGCACTCTAAGAATTTGAAATAAATCAGTGCCTGACTTTGAATGTTTAATTATCCATTAGAAGAATGTGAGGGATGTACTAGGAGCATTTTGTGATGTCCAGCATAAAACTAGATGGACTGAAAGCTTCTAAAGGCCACAGTGAGGGGAAGGGGAGCATCCAGATGGCTTTATAGCAAGAATACCCCACTGCTTTCCTAATTTCTCCTCTTTTCCTCGTTTTGCGGCCAGAATTTTTCAGTGCTGCTTTTTTTTGATGGCTTCATCCTGAAATATYTTTATCTGAACTTTCCAGAATCTGATTTTAAGCTGAGATACCATCCAGTCAGTGCAAGTAATTGGGCATTTCCAGGTTGAGTCCCCTGCTCCCTGAGGGCTCCATCACCACCCCCTAGTAAATCACTCAACTCTTCATCCTYAGTTGTCTCATGTGTAAATTAGGATTAAAGTTGAGCAGTTTTGAGGATTGGGCTATAAATAGATAATCAAGAGCAGGGGGAACTTCAGAAGCTCGATAAGTGTTTTTACTCTTTTCAGAGAAAATAATTTTCCAGCAGTTTTTGAAGTAGTGGGGTAATGGTGGGGGGTTGTGTTTCTGTAAAGGTTTCCACAYTGCCTGCAGGGCAGATCCTGGGAATTGGTGCAACTCTCTGTCTGTGCTGGCATAATTACTGCCCTGGCTCTGAACTTTGAATAAAATGGATCCCATCCTTTTGCCAGATACAAAGTTTTAGACAGTTTCAGGTTTTCCTGGTTCAGCCAGTGAAGGCTCTTCAGAACCTYAGCAAAGCTCTAATTGATTTTCTTTTTTTCTGCACCACAAAGGAGGTAACAAACACAAACTCCTTTGATTTGGGTGTAAATGAAAACTAAAACTGCTGAATTTGCTTYGCAAGTATTTGTGCAGGCATCTGCTAGAGGCTTACAAAATTCAGGAATTYCAATGATTGAGAAGCCTTGCCAATAAAGATCTGTTCAAACTTTTGTGCTCTTAAGTAATTTTGAGCARTTTTTTTTAAAGTTTTGGTGTCTATTTGCAGCATCCAAACACCTAAAGACAAGTATTCATCCGTGAAGCCACTGCTTTGCAAAATCTAAATTGCTTGAAAATTAACTGTTCAACCAGTTTTAACACTGGTGAGCGGTTAGCATATTTCTGGCAATYGTGATCAATATATAAACTAGCATGAAATAAAATCAATTTTATTTTAAAGAGAACTATTTAATGGGGAAATTTTAATGAGATAATTTCTGTGATGTATTGTTTGTTAATGTGCAAGTACTTGTCCTTCAAATATACAGTTAATTCAGTAAAGCTTTTAAGTGCTTAGATCTGCCAAATCAAACATGCAGTTAAGTAATTAGCAAAGCAACTACTCAAGTTTTAATTCAGTTTTAAAGAATTAAATAAAAGAAATTCATTGTTAGAAATTATCTAGTTTGGATTAAACAGAATATGAACGCAGTGTTGGAACATTATAGAAGTTATTCAGTGAATATATGAGCATTTTTCAGCCAAAAAAAATAGATTTGGATGAATGAGTTGGAGTCAACATTTGAAGTCAAATTTGTAGATAATTACAATGAGTGGATGTTTTTWGAGATGTGTTTCCCAGCATATTGTGGCTCCATTTGTGTCAGGCTGGTTKCAGGACAGGGGCTGGCAGTGGCCCATATGTCACCAGCTGGTGGCCATAAGCTCTGAGAGGAGGAGATGTCCCTTTTGCATGGTGACATCCCACTGCTGCCTCCTCTTGCAGCCTGRATATGCAGAGAATATAAAAGTGGGTATGCAAAAAGTATCGGAAGTGAGTAAATTGCTGTCCAGKCTCTGAGAGAATGGCATTAAAATCTGCACCTAATTTCCTTTATGAGCAAGTATTTGCAGACCAGAGCAAGTCAGTTTTCTTTTCTGTATGAGATCTTTTCTACTTTTGGTGGTCTCCATAGTTTAAAAATGGGTTGTTATTTCTTTTGGCTTTTTCAATGTATGAGGTCTAATGTAACCTTGGAATAAGGGCAGCCATGTGAAATGAACTTATGTTAGAAATTAATTCAGCCCATTTGTATTAGAAATGAATAGCACAGAGGGATTCCTCGGGGTCTCAGGCAACTGCTACAGTGATCAGTTTGGTTGTTCTAATATAATAAGCAGATATTGACTTAGTTGGAGTGAACACCAAGATTTACTGTCATGAAAGCTAAAATATCGACTGAGGGAAAACCAGAGTCAATATTTACCTTGAGGGACAATAAATCTTGATGTTCACTGAAATATGAAGTCCCTATGATTTTCAGAAGTGTTGAACCTCGTTCCAGTTTGCTCTGCTGGTGCTCATCAGACAGGCAACCTGAAGTATAGGTATGAATTTCTTTTAATGAATCAGATCAGTTGGGCAAGTGCACTTGTTTCTGTAAGTCCTTTGYAAGGTCACCATTATTCCTGACCTACATTTAAATAAGTATGTTAGAGAACATTATAAATCACAGCTCTGTYGTGGTTAGATATTWGGACTTTTCATTAAAATGCAAGTATTAGATATTACAAGAGAAACTAAATAAATGRATGTTTGTATCTCTTGTTGAAGTAACTGTCCACATCAACATGTCTTAGCAAGGGCTCAGGGTTCATTTGAGTGAAAGGGAACAGGCTTCCTTCATTAGGGCAAGTTTCAGCAGTCTGTCTCTTAAAAAGTAGCTTTTGTCCTTCTTCCCTTTAGTTTGGGAACTGTGCCTATCACCTTGATTTTGGGATTCAGCTGTTAAAACAGTATTCCAGATTAATTCTGACTACAGAGAGTGATACAGTGATCCTGTGAAAGGCAACAGCAAAACTCCCCTTGGCTTCAGTCAGACATCGTTTCATCCAGAACATGCAGAACAACGGGTTCCTGTGCCTGTTGCATGGAATTAATTTAATTTTTGTACTTCAGGAAGTCAATTGTCATACTACAGCTCCATACATGTSATGGGGGGCTCAGTGAGAAGGGGYTTGTAAATGCACTGCCTTGGTGGGTTTATGTAAGCTGGGGGAAGGGTGGGCATTAAAAACTGAGGAGAGCTGGTGCAGCTTCACATGTAATTGAACCAGTCTGACAGACAGCAGACTAGGAATGCTCTATTAATTGCTTTGTTACTGTGATCCTCCCTGCTCTTGAAAGGGCACGTTTGAAGCATCACTTCACATCATGTGTGTTTGTGTCACTGCCCATGGGGTTTCTGTTCTGGCCTCACAGGACTCMTCAGATAGATTTTAGTTCATGTGCCATCCCGTTCTTGCCCAACTGTATCTGGTTTTCCTACAGTTACTGCAGCAGGTACATGGCCACTAAAACACATTTATGGCAAATGCCTGATGTTAAGCCTGTCCACAGTGGGCTTTGCTGGTTTGGAGAGCTCTGAGGTTTAACAGATGTGAAGGCAGAGCAGTCAGAGGTTGCTGAGATAACGAGATGGGATTCCCAAGCTCTTGGCCTCATCGTGGCTTCAGGCAGCAGGGCAAGTGCTGAGAGGCTGGCAKTGCTGTGACCCTGCAGGATTCACAGTGCTTTCCTCTGACCCTGAGGAAGGGTTCTTTAATAGAGCAAGGAGAAGAATCTTAAATTCACAAAGCTGCTGTTTGGGCTGGGCTGCCCTGCTGTGCCTGTGGAGGGAGGGAGGCAGCAGGGCACCATCACCACCCTCCTGCTCCCAACCTCTCCAGAAGTCTAAACAGCAGGAACAGGCCACYCAGCTCTTTATAAACCTCCCTATTAAGTTTTACCATCCTTGAYACTGCCCTGTGAGGCACCTCCTTCCTAGGCTTGCCCTGGCAGCCAGTTTTGGCCAAGTTTGGCTCTTCACTCACTCCCTCTGTGATGAGTTAAAAACTGATCATGCCTCAAGCACCTRCTTCCCTCACTAATGGTCTCCTGCAGACGGCAGGCTGTTTTGTCAGGCAGCACAGGCAGGCAAAGGGCACTGCCTTGGGGCACAGTGCACCAGAACCAGAGAGTGGTTTTGGTTCAAATGGACCTTAAAGATCACCTTATTTCTGACCTCCCATCATGGGCAGGGACATCTTCCKCTTGTTCAGGTTACTCAAAGCCACATCCAGGTTTGTAATTTGTGCTTAGTAATGTGTATGGAAAATGGTGTTAATGGTGTGGCTGCCTCTGCCCCCTTTGTTCCCCTCCCTTTCCCCTCCTCTGTGTGAAATGTGATGATCTCACCAGTTCATGTTGTCCTTGCCCTCACTAGTTCAGACTTTGATTTCCCTCTTTTCTGTCTTTTAACCTTTTACATATTTTGCACTTTCTTGCATTTCTTACTCCTTCTCTACTTAACTTATACACAATGCATGGGCAGACCCACAGTTCAAATTAGTCTCTGACATTTTCTGTTTCTGAGTTTTCCTTTGCAACTTGTCTTCCTTCTCTTTGAAATGAAGGCGGTTTTCTGATGGGACACCAGTTTTGTTTTCAGACTGGTATCTTCTTGTCTTCCCACCTCCAAAATGTTGCAAAGAAGGTCTCATTATTCTTGTGGCTACCACATGTCTAGTCATAATCTGCTGTATTAAAATGAAACTGTAAATTATTAAACATGTGGCCAGTTTTTTTTGGGGGGGGGGGGTAGCTGGGAGGAAGGCTATTGATTTAATTATTCTGATGGTGAGAATGAATTGGCTCCACAGCAGCAAGGCTGAGAAGGTTTTGGTGTGTGGAAGAAGAAATTTTGGGTGCGCTGTATTTTTCCAGGGAAGCATGTTATGCTTCATGCAAAGCCACAGGGAATACTGAATCTTCAAATCAGCTTCTGCAGACAAACCAGATCCAAAATAAATAACTTTTATTCATCACTGTAATAGAACTGTTGATGCATTCATTTATTTAAACCTAAAAATCTGCTGAAGCGCTATATCTCAGTGTGCTGCTTTTAACAACCTGAATATCTGGCACCTTTTATCAAGCTTTTGGCTGTATTTTTCTCTCTATGTAGACACCATAGTTCAGGTGAATACACTGTCRTGTTTGATTAGGAGATATGTTAGAGATAAGTCACTTGCAGGCAAAAAACCATTTACCGTTTTTGTGTATAAAAATGAAATTTGTGGGACGCGTGAAATTTCATTCTTTTATGGCAAATGGCTTATAAGAACGCGTTAGAAGCAAAGGTAAATGAGCACTGATTTTAAGTTTGTACCTTCTGAAACACGAAAGGATGTGGTACATACGGACCTGATGAATGACATGTGATAGATTAGACTGAGAGCAGGCAGAGCAAATGAAATTRTAATGGAGTTCCTCTTCTGGCTGCAGGAAATAGCTGTTATTTATCCTGCTTCCTAAGGTGCTGCATGCATACCGCTGTTCATTATGCACTTAAAAATCCCTTGGCAAGTCAATAATGAATAAATAAACTTAAAGCCACTGCAGCAGCCTTGGCATGRGGAGTGTAAGCCAGGGTGTTTTTCAGCGTGCCTTTTTATGAGTTTGGCTGAGGCTTTTCTGCGGTCGTGCTAACCTGGACAGTTCARCTGAAGAGTTTGGTTCTTTCTCCTGGCAGGTGCACGAGGCAGTCCCATGCTACAGCGAGTGCAATCAGTATTCCTGGGAAGTAGAACCGTGGTCTCCATGCARAATCGACAGCGAACAAAATTCCCTCCACTGTGGAGAAGGAATACAAACGAGGAAAGTCAGGTGCGTCAAGACAAAAGCTCAGGTATTCCAGATCAAAAAGAGCTGGTATGTTCTTGTATCTGACAATGAGTCCATTGCAGAGTCCAGTGTGTTCCAGATGAAAAGGAACATGTGTTTAGGTGCTGTGGTTTACAGGAAAAGCTTTTCAGAGATGCAGCCTTGGTTTTTCAGGAACACGGCATGATACTTAAATTAGTATTCTTCAGCCWAAATGCCATGTATACATAAAGCTCCCTGAGGTGCAAAGCCTCCATATTTTGATTTGCTAACATTTTCCCCAAGTAATAGCACTGCACGCAGCAGAGTGGCATTCATTATTACTGAATATTCATTCCCCAGGCASAGGGAAATGCTGAGTTATTTCCAAATGTTCAGATGTTCCTAGCAGGAGCGCTAAGATTTGTTCTCGCYGCTTGTCATTTTCTGTTTGCCCCTTTGTCAGCCGATCAAAGGTACAATCCCTCCAAATGAAATAACAAAAGCACGTTGTGCATGTAGCTGATTTCCATTTGCATTAACATATTATTTCTACTTTTTGACCAGTTGTGCTGCTTGTTGCAATGTCTGTGTCCTGTGCRGGGTTAAGAAAACTCGATACCCATCGTGTCTGTGGTACTCTAATTAAAATGAGAGTGTTTTCTGTGTTTTCTGTGTAGGTGTGTGAGCACTGCTGAGGATCACGGCGTGGAGACAGTGCCCAGCACTCTGTGCAGTCAGGCTGAGGTCCCAGAGACGGTGCAGAAGTGCAGCCTGTACTGTCCCAGCGAGTGTGCAGTGTCTGAGTGGGGACAGTGGAGCCCRTGCCCGCAGGTAAAATCTCCTGCCCATGCCCCTGGCAGCATTCCTCACACATCGGGCTTTGCTTGTCCTTCAACCATTTCACGGCCTGGCTGTTTTCTAGGAAAGTAAATTATTTTCTGAGGCATGTCAGGCTTAATGGATCCTGCCAGCGTGGTTGAACCTGGAGATATTTATGTCTCTACAGAGACTGAGCTATAGAAAGTTGGTTAGTGAAACACACAGTTRTTACTGTGCCAGTTGATTCAGGACATCCTTTCAGGGCCCACAAACGCAGAGGGGGTAAAGGGAGCAGTGCTTTAGCTGCAGTAGGGGAAGTGTTTGCAGGGGAGACCTCTGTCAGTGGTGCATGGCTGCTGTAACAACAAACCCTGGTGGTGACACTCCTCTGGACAGGTCCTAGTCCTGAGGGAATGACAGCTCTCCCCTCCCAACACACGCTGTTTCTGTCCAGTGTCTCCTCCTCCTCAAAACCTTGCGGGAAGATTTGAGGCTACAGCAGCAGAAGGGCATGGCAGCAAGGTGCCTGAACGATTTGTCATGTCATGAAATACTCAAAACTTWGTGAATTATGCAGGGATTCAAACCACTGCCAAGTGCTCTCTGTTTTCCCAACAAGGAAGATGGAAAGAAGCTGCAAATTCTGTATTATGAAAAGCCTCTGGCCTCAAACCACGTGATTTCAAATCTATTGTTTCTCTCTGATCAGTGCTGAAATAGGTGCCAGGTTTAATCTCAGAGGGGTTTTTTAATGGACTTGCTTGATGTATTTAAGTGACAAACATATATTCATTGCCCCCGTGTTAACAGGGCCATTACTGAAAGTTGAGTGGTTATTGGACAGGTATTTATACTACTGCTGACACAGGTAATTTCCTTCCATAATATTTTGTGTAGCGTATCAATATACCCGGTAAGAACATGTCAAATAAAATCTGGTGTTTCATTTCCTGCGTTCACCTCCTCCTGAGCAGCGTGGCTTGATGAAGTATAACACTCTTGCAACCCATACAAATGCTTGGATACCTTTCAGAGTCCCACTGTGGTTGGGCTGTTTCTTTGCCATTGACTTTTTCAGACATAGATTTTCTTCATTTTCGCATGCAGGGAGCTAATGCAGAGATCCTTGAGGCTGTTGGGGGTTTCTCAGGTGCCTCGATGGCAGTCAGTTGGTTATAAATGACTGCTTGAAGCTTTAAGACACACAGACCTTTTGCCTGAAGGCCCCTGTTTTTTGGCGGTGGTGAAGCCTCCATAGKCCACAGGAGCAGGAAAGGGAAGCCCAGAGCTCGTGGGCTGCATTCCATGGGCATGCATGCCCAGAGCTCGTGGGCAGCACRTCTCTTGGCAGGCACAGGGCCACGTGCCACAGTCCCTGTGTCTCCTTGTGCATCCCTTTGCCATGGTGGACGTCAACTCAGAAATGTGAGGGCATCTGCATGCCAATGCAATTAACTGAACAATATGTTTTCACAAGCTGTTCTGCAGTGCTTTGTTGTGAAACTGAGCTGACTGTGTGCTGGTGGAGCATGTGTTTYCATAGTTCTGTCTGGATACGAGGCAGTAAACAGCTTGAAGTTTTATGGGTGGATAAAACCCTCCCTTTGATGAGTTTACGGCRGTGCTGTCTCCCTTTCACAGAAACTCTTGGCTGTTTTTGCTGGGTTTTGAGAGAGAATCACACAAAACAGTCCCTCCCAGGCTGCACGTGCTCCTCATCTCCAAGTGCTGGGCGTGCTGCCGGTGCAGAATGACTCTGCTGGGTCACTGCTGTGTCTTTGGTGTGTGTGGGGCAGGGATTGAGGGAATTGTGGTGGCCAGCAGTGAGGCAGTGCCAGCACCAGAGTGGTTATTGGAACCCTCCATCTCCTGAGCTGCCACTAGGAAAGGTGGTCCCTTAAAACATCTATGAGTCAGCGGATTCAAAAATTTCAAAAAATTTGAAAGATCATATCACAGCAATGAAAAAGCAAAGCTGTGCATCCTGGCTGCTCTTGTTCAAGCACATTTACATTTCATACCACAGCAGTTGAYATGCTTTTAGCTGTAGCACTCTCATGAGGCTGTTGCCAAAGACCTTTCCAGGAAATCTTCCTGGAGCTCTGGTCATGTTTGGCTTGGTGGAGATAAAAAGGATTTATGAAACTTGACAAATTCTAGTTTGCAAGAAATGAGCAATCACAATTTTGGCCTCATCTTTGCCTGAGGAGCTCTTTGATTTGAGATATTTACCTAAGATTTTGGTCAGGTGAGAATTCTTTCCCAGTCGCTTTGGTGTTCTGCTCCTGTTTTACAGTGTTGATAATAAATTCATGCTGATAGCAGAATAACTAACTCTTATCAGCTGAATATAAAAAGGCCTTTTAGATTATCCGTTGTACCTTTTGTCAATATGTCATTGTACTCTGGATACTTTCTAGGGTATTACTTGGTTTTATCTTGCAGCAATATTCTTCCCATGTGAATTTTCCACTTTCAGGATGGTAAATGATCTTGAATCGTGTTGAAATCAATGAGTCATAAAGGTGGTGACTGCTTTGTCAATGGAAAATATTTTCTTCAATACTTTTTTCTGCTAAAACATTGTATTCTACCTTTTTTCRCTGCATTTCCCTTTTGCTTTTAAACACTTGTGGTCTTTTATAATTTCAGGTGCTCCCACAWTACTTTTATGTGTTTTTCAACTGAGTAACATTTTTTGCATCTTGATTATGGTGCAATTTAACTGCTACACAAAGGTAAATTTTAATATTTCCTCTAATGGTCAGAAATGAAGCTGTCAGAAATATAATGCCTCAAGGTTGCTTTGAGGTCTTGTCTCTGTACTGGATTCAAGAAACGCATAGTTACCAATTTAAAGCTTCCCYATTATTCTCCCTTTTTCTATTGTGAGAAGTAAATTCAAAATGTTTTTCYTTGTGGCTGAAGATTGTTTTTTGGCTTGTAATGTTTTGTTCTTTGTCACTAAGTAATATCCAAGTAATTTAAATATCAAGCCTTTAAAGCAATTTAAAATAACAGTTTGAAGCTTGCTAGTTAAAAAAGAAAACAACAAAAAAACACAAGGAAATTTGGTTGACTTGCATTTTGCTTCAGAGATTTCATATTTGTTCCAGGGACAGTAGTCAGACATCATCACTTGATTGCTCAAAGACCCAGCTAAACAATCTGGGAACCGAAATCCTGTCATCTCTGTTACATATTCAGCGATGGAATAACACACACTTCCTGCGGCGTCTCGACTTTGTATTCATCTGACTTGGAAATGTAATTAATTGACTTCAATTGAATTCATCAAAGCATTCTTAAAAAGAGTTAATATGCGAGTGGTGCTACAAGTCCCTGAAATAATTACCTCCAATCTATTTCGTTAGCTCTCTGTCGGCGGACGGCTGTCGCAGCCCCCGTTGTGGATTGGAGTGGCCTCCTCGCTTGCCTCAGCTGTTGGCATTTCCAGCAGCTAATTCCAAGAGGTCTGAAATTAGTTAATTATAGGAGGTTGGGTGTGTAGTGAGTGAGAACAGCTGTCTCCATTTCAGCGAGCGTTTTCCTCATGGATCAATGGCGATGTGCCGCGCTCAGGACTCGCCACAATTGAGTTATTATTCCCTGGAATGTGCGGGGGAAGTGTGATCCTGACACCGCTGACCGGATTAAAAGTGTCACCAAGCGACACAGCGAGCTCTGGGTTCGTGGTGACTTTCTTTCCAGATGCAAGTTGGAGTTGTTACAGTTTGGAAATGCCAGATGAAGAGAAATTGTGCGCTCCTGTAGGCGCTGGGATGGAATCCCTGTGTGGATTACCAAAGTCTTCATCACCACTGGTACCTGCACRCAGARTGGGCAAGGTTGGAAGGGACCACTGGAGGTCATTAGTGCTTTCTCTTCAAGCAGGATTCCCCAGAGTGTGTTCCTCGGAATTATGTCCTCATTTTGGATGTCTCCAGAGGAAAATCCCCACCCTCTCTGGGTTTGGCACGTAAGTTTGGCAKAGGACCTTCAGTGTGAAGGCTGGGCTGAAGAGTGAGGCTTGCACAGAGTATTTTTTGTAGCCCAAGAGATAATTTATTCAGGTCAAGTATGAGAATTACGCCAGTCAAGGCTTTTTGGAAGAACTTGGACTGCTCCTTGTGCATAGCTGTGACTTGGATTTTTTTTGTATAGCTTTATCAAAAAAAGTTGGTAACTGCTGTATTTTTTAGAGTCACTGTTTTATTTTTATTAATCTTTGTTAACAATCTCTTTTTAATAAGTCATGTTTCTGTGTGAAGGCAGGCAAGGTTTCAGAAACTGGATGTGTCTGAAAAAGAAAATTTATGCAAATGCATTTTCATTTCAAAAGGCTACTCATRTTATTGTAAATGGCTTGTTAAATTGTTACAAAACATCCACACTGGCATGAACAATATAATGGTTCATTGCTCTGTTAAAAATAGTCAAATACGGTTACTGCCTTTGCATTTACCTTATTTTGAGGTTGTATGTTTCCTTATGAATAGCCAGTTAAAAATAATGCAGCCAGCTATTTATAGTGCAGGGTGCATTATACAAGCTGCTTGATAAATTAAACAGCTTAAAAGGGCCCTGTAATGGGGTACAGCCTCTGTGCTGTGCAATTATGATGCATATGAGAGCCTGGATCAATGGACACCTTTTAAAATCCATCACAGAGGAGTTCTAATCGTGTATATTAATGTGTGATATGTTAACAGCTCTTAACGCTGGAATATAGCATTCATAACCTTGCAGCTGATTGTATTTATTTCTCTTCCAGAGCAAACTTTCTGTACTTTGTCAATTCTGTGATTGTCTGAAGCAAAGGYTGGGTACATCCGTTGTGTATGTTTTTGTCCCTCATTTTTTATGTTAGCTTAAAATAGTGACAAGTGGTTGTGGTGAAAAAACAGCTTTTGCTAAAAGAAATATTAAAAAATGCAGTAGTCAATAGTGCCAGGAATTCCTCCACAGAACCAAGATGATGGCTGTTGTAATTTCTAAACAGTCCTTTGAGAAAAACTTTGATTTATTCCTGCCTTAACATTTTATGGACCTCTCAGTGCTTTGGAATATTTTGTTTCTGTAGTGGTTTATATAATCTGGCCTGTAGATCCGTGGCTCCAGCTCAACTTTTTCATACTTTATGGTAAAGAATAATGGAAATGGTGAGATTTAGTACTATAAAGGAGGCTGGGACAGTGCAGTTTTGCCCATAAAGAAACCTACTGTGTGTGTGTGTGACATCCTACTGCTGTAGGCTATTAATGTGCCACCTGAGCTGGCACCCCAGTATTATTTCCATCCAGAAATTAATTCTGTTCCTATCACCAGTTCCAAAGGATGCATATGCCAGAATTACAGCCCCTGTTGCTTACAATCATCAGCAAGGAATCTGAGCAAACAACAGTCTGTAAAACTTAACAGCCAAACTGATCTACACCTGATCTTGAAGGTACATAGAGTTCTCCAGGCCTCTGACCTTCTACCTCTGTGCATGACAGCTGCTTCCATTTCTTAGGACTTGATTCCTCTCCTATTATTTATGCCCAGTGGGCACCCATGATCGTTGTCCTTCTTTGATCCGTAAATGTGTATTTCTAGCCTGGGTGGTGTATTTCCAGAAGTGGGTTTCAGTTTCCCAGAATAGGGAACATTTGCTGTTCTGCCCATTTCTATCCCGTGGTTACATTCCAGATTCTCCCAGCTATGGAAACCAGTTATGGGATTTATAACCACAGGTATAAAAATAAGTATCACGAGCATAAAGAGATGATCTCAGAAATATAAAGCAAACTCCCACTCCTGAACACATCTGTTGTAGGCACCTGCCTTTCCTTATGCTGCCACTGTGGAAATGTTGGCTGATGCTGAGCACAAACCAGTTGCAATAACCTTACAGGAGGTAATGGCTGACTTAATGTAAAAAATAATTAAAAAAGCTTCATCTGTCATCAGTGAAAGCACTAGCTACTAATAGAGCAGTAGGAAGTAAAATAATGTCTTTGGAAGTATAGCATCCACTCAGTGGGAAGAGAGGAGTTGTAAATGAAGATTCTGAGTAAAGCATTGCTGAGTCACAGTGGGTTTTATTGATTTAAAACCCCCAAAATTGTAGATTTATWTGTGCTTGTAATTAGAAACTTGGATGCCTAGGGCAGACCCAGTCTTGAGCCGTGTACCTGAATGGTACCTTCATTATTTTTTATGAAAGRTTTCTTGAACAGTCAAATTAGTTCTGTCATTTTCTTCATTTGTGAGAATATTCAGAATCAGCCTGTTATCTTGCCCAAATCCTAATTAATTCTGTGGTAATTTCTTAATTTAAGTACTCAAGGAATATCTCTTTCTYTTGCTGTCTTTTCTATAAATTACTGAGTACCGTTTCAGTCGTGCCTCCCAAAGCAGTGATTTGCTGTTGATGGTGATTGGTTTTGCTCTCAGTATTTTTTAAGATCCACATTCAGGACCAKCCATGCCCTGCTGGTGTTGCTTGTTAGTACCCTCACCATCTCCCCACTGGAAACAATTCCTCTTCTTTGCTTTCTCTGCTCACATCCCCTAACAACACTGAGTCTGCCAATCCATTCCTCAACCTTTGCCATGCCGTAAATATTTGATTTTTTTTCCAGCCTGGGTTTTTGGAAGGGTCCTGCAGGAGCTGTGCACCCAAGCCCATTGAGATTTCAGGGTAGCTGGATACTCAGCTCCCTCTTGCTCCTTTGAAAAACCCAGCTTTCATCTTTTTTCTTTGCAAGTCATTCCCTCCTGCCGCTTACTCAGTTCCACATATATTTGGCTCCGTTTTTTACRTGGTTAACTTGAAAGGGTAAGGGCAGAAAATCAATTATAAAACTAAATTGACTTCTCAATTGACGTTAAGAGAAATTCAACAAATAATATTACAGGATATTAGTTACAGTTTGCCGACTTTGAATTTTTGCATGTTTCYCGTGTCCTCAGCTTGATTAAATGAACRCTTTTCCTACAGAGATTCCTTGTTRTTCAAAACTGGTAAAAGTGAGGGACTTACTGCATCAGCTCTGGCTTCTGAGCACCGTGGCTCATCAACACAGTGAGAATTCCAGCTTCAGAGCATCAGTAAACCAGTTGTTTGTTTGGATCCTGGCAAACACCAGATAGATTTCAACCTGTTAGACTGCTCTGCTGCCTACCAGGAGGAGATCTGAGAGGGAAAATGTTCCTGCCAGCCAGGAAAGCCATGGGGCTCTGTGACAGCACTGGGCTGCATCAATGCCCTGTGATGGAGCACAATGGGGGGCATGCCAGGCAGGGGGAAAATACTATTTTATTAAAAGAATTTACTTATCTACAAATGATGCATATTTTCTGTCTGCAGGTTCTTATTTTGAAGGGAGTAAAAGCTGGTRTTTCTGAGCTGGCACAGACAATTTCTGTCACAGCATCCATGGATTTTTTTTCCCTTTGGTAACATAATTCAGAGAAACATTAATTAGGAGTAGCTACTGAGATACATGCTTTGATTTCTTTTTTCATAGTCATTTTGGTTTATTGGCAAATCATTTAAGTTATTAGTGTTAGTTGTGAGAATGAGCAATCAGATTAGTTGTGAAAAAGGCTGTAAACTATTGGTAAACACTTAGCGTAGTTTTAATTTGCAGATAATTAGAAGCAATTGGGTATTTTAGCTGACCAAGGGTATTCAAATAAGATTACCATTTAAAATGATTTGACAAGGTGTGTCAGCAATAAAAACGTAATAGATTTTCCTTCACGTAGTGTAAACATAAGGAAAATAAGCCCTGMCAATGAATTTTAAGACCAGACCAGACTTTTTTTCCATTTGTCCTGATATTTATTCTATTCAGTTTTGCTATCATCTGTGCAGCTAATCCAGTTTACAGCAGCCTGAGATCCAGATTTGTGCTCCAAGGCCATTGCATTTCCCTTTAATATTCACAAKACAGGAATTATCCACACTTCCCCCCATGCAGGGTTCAGTGTTTGCAGGCAGCTTGTTGCATGATAATGAGCCCGTGGTTTTAAACCGTTAGTTATTTTTTTGTAATTACAACAGTCCATAGAAAAATCACGTTTTAAATCCCCAAGCATTTCTGAAAATGTATTTCTACATGCATTGCTTTTTTTTTTTTGTTTTCTTTGCTGTTCCTGAGCAATCCTGATGAGATTAACTCTTAGGAATTAAAGAGGTCATCTTGTTCAATAAACAGCAGTGAATACCTTTAATAAGGGATTTATATCCATTAGGTTTCCTACAACCACATCCACACACCCACTCCCATTACTGGATTGTGGGAAAACAATGCCTCAGTGCTATGAGAGTGAGGATCGAGGGCTGCTATAAACAAACAGTTTTCATGCCTGTGATGCACAAACAGAAATGCAAACCCGCCTCACTTGGTTCATATTCCTGTGAAAATGTAAACAAGCAAATCCTGGTTTATAGGACATTAGTATTGGTATCACATACTATGAACAGTCACCTCATCGTTCTGTCAGCATCATAACTGATATGCAATTACAAATGTCCTTCTTTGAAATGAGTCCTTTGCTGTAACATCAGATATTACTTAAAAACACATTAATTGTGCCAGAAATCCTGTCCTTTTGTTCAGTACAATGGCATTTTACTGKAAGGGTGGGAAGGAGGTGCAAAGCAGGGCACAGTAAAATGGTGTAGTCTTTATCTAATGCATTGTCCCCAAGGCTCCTTACAAAAAAAAAACATGGAAAAAATAGTATAGGAGTGCCTAAAATACACAAATCATGGTGGATAAAAGATGACTTCTAGCAATATTGGATTCTTAACCTTGAACCACATTTCTTTTCCTTCATATGCTTTTAAGTATTGTTAGAACAGAAATGGGATTGTATCCTCTACCTCCTTAGGGTTGTGGATGTGCATGAACATCCCTGGGCTGTGCTGTCTGGGTGGTTTTCTGGGATCACTGGTGTCTGTGGGATTTACTGGGGTCTCTGTACTGTCCATCCCTTCTCTGTGCAGGTGTGTGACCCGAATATTATGCAAACCCGAACCCGACAAGTGCTGAGGGCTTCTGTCAGTTCAAAGCCCTGCCCTGAAGATTCACAAATGAARCCATGTATTCTTAACCAAAATTGCTTCCAGTACGAGTACAACCTAACAGGTAGGTACAAATTTGCAATATCCCCTTAGTGTGTGCTTTTAGTTATGTTTGCTTGGGGTGTTGGTTAAAGCCTTGACAACRTTGGTTTTAATAAAGTTAATTGCACACCTGCATTTTTACATGTTAGCAGACAAATGCACGATTTTTTTACATAAGCTGTCATTGCAGGTACACTGGAAATAAAGCATACTAAGTGGGAGATTTTCAGCAGGTTATCAACAGAATTACTTACAAAATTCCAATTAAAAGAGGATCATCTGTGTGGTTCTGGTGAAGCCAGCAATGCCAACAGAAGTCTGCTTTGAAGGCAGYGTGGATTATATGGGTGGGCATAGGMTAKTCAGAGAAAAATGCATTATTTARGACCTTAGAAGCGATTGGATCTTTGCAAACAAATGAACGAAACAAAACCAAAAAATTCCTTTTGTTTTGGCCAGCTGAAATAAATGAGAAAGGCATACCGAGGAGAGATCTGAGAGGAGTTTGGAGGCTGGTGGGAAGGGAGAACAAAGCAAGATAAAATATCTGAATGTAAACTCAGYCTGTTTGTAATAAAAGCCCTAGAAACACAGGCAGCAGGATGATGCCTTTTTTATCATCACATTTCAGAAATGCAGAACATTTATGTGTTCATGTTTATCAGAGGTGGAAGACACAAAGTAATAGGTTTTTTTTCTCATCCTTCTTATTTATTGGTGGTATATGGAAATTTTAGTGGCTTCTGTTAYGCTTTTTGTTTATTTTAAATTATGTTTTAAAGCTTATTTCAGTTTAGTTGTATTCTGACCAGCATAATTTCAGACACGTAATRAGATATTCATTTCCTTCCGCTAGAAATACCGCTTTTATTTCATGAGCATTAGTTTTAAATAATGGATAGCTTTGCCTCGAGACAAAAACAGGTTAAACCAGACTTCCCCTTCAGAAACTTCCCCAGCTGCTTTATCAAAGTGGGATTTTACTTCAGACAATAGAGTTTTGTACSTGTGCCAAGTGGATTGAACTGATAGCCTTTATCAGCGCTCGGCATGTGCGCTCGGATGTGCTGGTGTCTAATGGGACAGGTGTGGGGCTGCCTGCTCTGACACTTGTCTGGCTTTGAGAAAAACCTTCTTTTGTAAGGGGTTGTTCTTGGGTTTRGGATGCCCTGGCATGGGGAAGGGCTGCTRTASGTGARGGTTACRYGTGTTTAAGGCTTCAGARCYRGCTGGATGGGGATTTGAGCAGCCTGGCCTGGGGGGAAGCCTCCGTTAGATGGCAGGGCATTGGGTTGGATTACGGCATGATCTTTAGGGTTCTTTCCGAGCCTTTCAGTGATTGTGTGCTGGTGTAGAGGTGACGTGCAGCAGTGTCCCCTGTGCTTTRTGTCCTCAGGCTGGAGCGGGTGCCAGCTGGGTGCCAACGCCACCTGCGGCCTCGGGGAGCGGCGGCGCCTCCTGAGCTGCCGGCGCAGCGACGGGGCCACCGTGAGCATGCGGCTGTGCCAGCGGGTGAGCGGGGCTGCCACGCACCCTGGGGGCTCGTGTGCCCTCTGATCCACCCCACAGCATCCCCCATAAAGGCTGGGCAAGCTGTGTTCAGTGCTGGGTGCTCTGGGAGACAGAGCGGGGTCAGCGGGTGGGATCACTCCTTGGCTCCAACACACGGGGCATGGCTACCACCCCTGCTCCATCCCAAAGCTGCTGACCAGGGAGACTGTCCTGCTGTTAGAAATCTGGGGCTGGCCTTTTGGAACCAGACCCAGACACCGAGGGATGCTCAGATGTGAAATATGTCAGCACTGACACCGCTTTCACCCTTCAGGAAAGCTCTGTATAAGCACCACACTGGTGTCCCTCAGAGCTGCTCCCCATTGGGGTCTGGGTGGTTGGTTTTGGGGGTTATGGCTGGGGTCTGGGCACGCTGATTCCTGTGTTTCCCTGTCACAGCTCGGTCTGGAGAAGCCCGTGCCCACCAGCAGCCGCTGCGTGGTGGGGTGTGCTGTGGACTGCCAGCTCTCGCCGTGGTCAGCCTGGTCTCAGTGCTCCCACACGTGTGGTGTCGGTGGTGAGTCCTTCCCCTCCCTCCTGACCAGCCCCAGGGGCTCAGACAGTTCCTGATCAAGGGTACAGAGCTCAAGGGTATCCTCGAGCCACACCTGAATCCTTCAGAGCTGCTCCTGGATGCTCTCAAGGTCCTGAGGTGGTGGATGTTTAGAGCAAAGGAGGCTGCTTTCGAAGTACTCTAAAGTGGAAAATGCAGCTAAGGGAACAAGTAGTCAGGTATCTGGAGGGTTATTTATTAATTAATTCAAACTTTCAGAATTGAGTCACAACAAAAGTTAACCCCAGATATGGGGAGTAGGTAAAACTAGCAAAGAGAGCRTTTACAGGATTCTGAAGAGATTAATAAATAAATACAATTCCTCTGCTGAAGTGACTTTTAGTAACATAATTGCATCCCACTGAAGAAAACAGAGACTGTTTTTCACCATTTAGTGAATGCCTCTGTCTCCATTGTGCACCCACAGATCCCTTAACATTTCTATGACCCYGGTAACTTCAGCAGAACTTTCTATAGCCAATAATGCCCACCAGCATACCAAAAGTGAAAGGATTAGAACCTTTTTCAACTTATATGATTTAAAATACCCTTTGAGTATTGACATGAGGAAATGTGTGGAAGGTTTTATTCTCAATAAGCTTGGGAGTTTATTTCCCAGGCTTCTGATGTGCGTTAGATGTACAGCTAATGGTCTTTAAGATTCAAAAGCCATAATGTATATTTGAATCAAATTCACTTAAGGTCAAAAAGAAAAAAGCTCTTAACTTCCATAAARTGATTCCTTCAGATGGATTCCAGAGATCAAAGCGTGTTACAGAAAAAGCTTAATATTTGGATTAGTGCTGTTCTTTCTTTGCTGAGCTTTTAGCCCRTTTGTGAAGTAGTGCTTTCTTAACAGAAATGAATAATTCACAGACAGTGTTTTAACAACAACACACTTGGAGTCCTATTAATTCCAAATTTTTTTCTTCCTTCAAAATCTATTTTGGAGTGTTAATGCTCATGTTGCTGAATAAACTTAATTTAATTTTTTGAGTGTTCAGTCACTTACTAAGTTAAACAGAGTACAGTGCAAAAGCAGGTTGTAGTGTTTTTATGGCTTTTAGCTTGCTCAAGGAGCAGCTCACCCTGTATAGTACCTGAAGGTTTTTTTCATCCTGAGCTCTTACATTGCCTAGTTTGCAAAAGGATGTACTCCAGTGAAGGTGTGTCCTATATTCCGCCCCTGATCCTGAAATGCTTGTGCAAATTCCAAAGGCTGGTTAAAGAGCTGATGGCTGCCAATGAGTACAAAGAGTTACTTCGTGTCCTAAACTGGAGGAAAGCTGGAAACATCCGTGCCCAGCCAAAGGAGATCTTGCAGCGAGTGTCCTGGTGCCAAACCTCTCGGAGGCTGCTTGAAGCACACAGTGAAGCCCAAGCTCAGCTCAGTTTATGGGTCATCCCTGCTCCTCCAGGATCATAACTCTGATACCCTGCTGGCTGGAGAGCTGCTTCTACAGGCCACTGCACTATTGCGTGGTTTAACACGGATTTAAAAGCTGGAGATACTCTTCTGTGAACCTATGGCCGCTGAGCAGCTGGAAAACTGTCTTAAAAATTGTGTCATAAAGAAGCCAAGTTTTACTCAGTCCKTCTCTACCATTTGAACAGCTTTGCAGGGACCCAAGAGTCTTCTGAACCTCATGCCAGAGCAGGAGCATCAGTGAAACAAAAATACTTTGCATCCAGATTATTTCAAGCTCATTGCTSATTTTCCTTGAGCTTTGATCCTGATCTGACTTTTGCTGTATCAGCTCTAAAGCATGGATCTACCCTGGAATCAGACATTCCGTGGTGGAGGGACCTTGGTACCAGTCCTTGTGTGGTTCCAGCAGCACAAACTCCATCACTTCAGCTGCTTCCCTGAGCTCCAGTGGGCTGTAAGCACTCCTGGACGATGGCAATAACAGAGACTGTGCTTGTGCACTCATCCACAGGTGGTGCTTCACAGGAACACTGAGGGTTTCCAGCAGAAGGGTCATGGGCTGCGACACCTTTGAATTCACCCTGAGTTTCTCGCAGGAATTCATGGGAATAGGATGAAGCCTCAAATGATGTAGGAAAAGACAAAGGATGACAATAAACAAGCTGTGGGAATTGGCTGCAGAAAAAGCTCAGAACTGCTTCCCTTTGCCAGTAATTGCCCAGTGTTTGGTACAGCTAAAATGCAGGGCTTAGGTGCTCAGTGTTCTGAAATCACAGCAAGTTGAATGCAGCATTACTGGATCAGCTCACAACAATATTTTGCTTTTCTGGCTGTTTTGGAGAGTGTGTGAAGGGCCTGCAGAAGCACCATAAAGGACTTCAAAGAGAAACATAATTTAAATRTAATTCAGATCAAAATTTAGTGTTGCTGGATTTGCGTTTTCCCATGGTTTTTTACTCTAGCATTGTTGCTAACATTTTTATTCTGTCCTTCTCTTGCAGTAACAGTTTGATATGATATATTTTAATGGGTGGTACCTTTACTCAGGTTTTATTTTATGGAATAATACATTTAAACATGAAGTRGTGCTGCTGTGCATGTGGCACTGGMGTCTAACACAGTTCTGGTACACAGCAGCCAAAGGTGAATATATTGATTTTTATGAATGATGATGAGTAAAGCATATCTCTCTTTCCTGCCTGCTCTGAGCCTGTGGAGATGTGTAACTGATGTTTGCCTGTTGCAGCTGTAGTTTTGGGCAGCATCTGCTCAGGATGGGGCTTGGGCTGACACTGGGTTATACGTAAGGGCTCCTTATATCAGTTGCTGTACTGCTATGAAAAGATGTATAGTCCTGCCTTAATGGATGATCCTTCCATGGCCTGAATCAAAGTTACTGGAAAGGCAATTGGTAAGGATAATCCTCAGCAAATTGAATTTCCTTTGTTAAGGTAAATGAATCCAYGAGGATGCTGAATTTTTCTACGTAAACGCTTTTCCAATCCCACATGGCTTCTCCCAAGCTCTCTAACAGGAGTGCTAAATTGTATAAAGCCACCTCCAGCTGTGCTTTGCCACTTACAAAGCTGACTTTATCAGATCAGTTACAGGATTTACCTGGGTTCATGAACACGTTGCTGTGCCTTGCTCAGTCCTCAGACCCTGATGGGACCGTGCTGGGCTGTGGAGATGTGAATCCCAACACCGGAGTACAGGTTGGGGGGTACAAGGATGCACACCACTGAAAATTCATTGGTTMTATTCTTCCCTGGATCATCACCAGTTTGGGAAAACATTTTTGGTGTTGCCTTCTGAAGAAGAATTCCTTGTGATGCTTTCTCAGCTGCTGCTCCAGTCTGACCATGAGAGATATGCTGGGAATGCTCCAGTGCCTGCTGGAGRGAAGTGGATGAAAAGCCCTATTTATCAGTGTCCCACTTGCATCTGACTGGACCTAACCTGATCCCCAGGGCTTATTTCAGTGACCTGATCCCTGCTCTGGCCTTGTGGTTCCCTGATACAGCTGTGTTTTGTGTGCTCTGCTCAGACTCTGGTTACAGCATGTTGGTCATTTGGACTGGGATGAGCTATGGCAGGAATTTGAATCTCCTTGGTTTCAGCAGTGACATCACTTTGTGGAGATAAAATGCAAGTAATGGCAAGAATTTTTGAGGGGTAAAAATTCTTACTCTTCTGATTTGAAGATATAATCCTGTGGTTGTGAGATGCAGTTCTTGCTGCTGACACAAAATAGAATTTTAACTGCCCAGCATTAACAAGATTGGCCTCTTTTTTTTTCCCCTTTCAAAACTGCTTTGAGGATATGAAGAAATGTTTATTTTCAATTTCAGCAGACTTTCTGTCCTGATTTTTGTATCATATAACATTGCAGAGCAGAGAAAACGGAGATGTGGCCAATTCATTGGGAAATTAGAGAACAATTCAAGGGAAAATTGAAGAAATAACTAGGATTGCTTCAGCTCTTCTATAGTTTGTATTGGAAGCAGATTAATTTCAGATGCAGTGAGATTCTGTTCTGCATAGGCAGCAAAGGATGAGGTATTTAAAAAGAAAAAACAGTTTTTCTGCTACTTGAGTGGTAATTGAGCACTTAGATAATGTTTTTGTAGTAAAAAAATTAGAACTTTAAGAAACTCACTGCAATCATTGCACAAAGTAAGGTTTTAAGGGAATTTCTTTCTTCAGTGATTCATTTACAGTGTAAAAAGAAGGTGATAGACTGAGTCAAGCCTCAGCTGACCACTGGGACTGTGGTGACTTTCAATAGTTTGGATAATCAACTGTAAAAAGCCAAAATGGGAAGAAAGGTTGTTAATTCCTCTTTCTGTTCAATGATCTTCCCATTTCCATATTGGTAAAAACACGTTAAACAGTGTACAAAAGGAAATTATTTAGTTAATTAAAATAGCTTAATGAATGCTTCAGGCTTTCAAGTCCCTCCTAATGAAATTGGATCTTTTTACCTTRGGGTTTTTACCTTTTCCACAGCTCCACGCATGGTACCTGGCAGGCTGCCCCAAAACCCTGCAGTCATGAGCTTCCTGCTCTTTCCCAAAGATTCTTTTCCATGGCTCACCAAAACTCAGCATTAAGATGGATTTGGCAAATTTGGTYTCTGGCTGGAGAGGAAGGAACAGCTCATTTTGGGCTGTTAATGGTGTTCATCCCACAGCAGGCTGGGAGGTTTCTCCTCCCTTGCTCTGACCTCCCAGTGCACCACAGGAATTTTCCTTATTTTTTTTTTTCTTTTTATTCTTTTCCTGTCCTCCCCTGTCCTACTTCTCCTCCTCCTCCTTCTCCTTCATCCTTTCAGTGGTAGGATTTTTTTCCACCTCCTAATGTATCTGATTCCGTGATGGCTGAATGCGCAGTCAAGTGGATAACAGCTTTTATCATCACTCCTGTTACAAACTCCCCAGGTCTAGGGGATTAAAACTGGAAAARGAGGAAGTCCTAAAATTGGTTTAAATGGGTTTAAAAATGGAATTCAGTGGGTCAGAGCGAGGGAATAAAGAGAGCTTGCTGAGGTATCATCACTGCCTTTCCAGGTGTGTYTGCTTTTAATTTTTATTTGCTAAAACACTTTTGGAAAGCCAGCTCTGTGGATGGTAACGATGACAGATATCAGAGATGTGCCTTACACCTGCAGTACCCTTAATTAAAAAGCGTCTGCATAAATGGCTGGGAGAAGGATCTGGCTGGGTATTGCAGCCTCCCTGTTTTGCAGGGTGTTTGCTCCCCCACCAGCCTCCCCTCTGCTCACAAAGGAGCTGAAGGGCTGTGATCCAAATGAGAGAGCTCCCCCACAACACCTTATCTCTTCCTTTGCACTGGGTTAGCAATTACCACTCTCCTCTGTCTTGTTGTATTTGCCTGCCCTTTCTGCCCGGCCCTTTCAGTTTTTAACTCAAGTCCACACCTGTTGAAAGACGAGGCAGAAATTTTATCCTTGGCACAATCTTCTGCACCCCACTGCATAAGGGCTTTTTCTTTTCYACTTTTCTTTTTAATTGGAGATGGAATTCTAATTGAAACATTTTGAGTGAAAACATTCCTGGACRTAAATGGACAGCAAAGGAGGCGGAAATGGAATTGCTGTAACTTTAATGAATATATTCAGTTTTATTAGTTCAAAAGTAGTAACATAATTGCTTTTTCCATTCAGTGGCTGAAGAAGTTTTCACCAATAATAAATAGGATTTTAATGGAAATGGTAGAAGTGGTTATGGACGGTAATAGCCACTACAATGTTTGCAGTTTTCAAATTAGGTCCACATAATTGCTCATAAAAAGAAAATTTCATTTGTTAAAAATCTCTGGAAACATATTGAATGTGTAACGGTAGAAATGCTGCTGCCATAGGAATTATTTTCCTGTCATATTTAATAATCAGGATCTAGTCAAGTATTTAAATGTGTTGCATAAACAAATGCTATATTTGGAAAACATACAAAGCCGTGCTTAAAAAGTGCGCTTGGAAATATCAGCGACTGCATTTCTTAGACTTCGCAATCGCATCCCTATCATCCAAACAGCCTTCCCAATTAATTGCTTTTTTTAACAGATTTTAGTGGTGGGAAACGAGCTGGGAATGCTGATAAATTACAAAATCTGTCTCTTTTCTCTCTCTCTCTCTCTCTAAACAGCCTTCCCAATTAATTGCTTTTTTTAACAGATTTTAGTGGTGGGAAACGAGCTGGGAATGCTGATAAATTACAAAATCTGTCTCTTTTCTCTCTCTCTCTCTCTCTCTGCTGGGCTGTGTGCTGTCGGTGCCCCCGCCTAGGCCAGATGGTGCGTGGGCGCTCGGTGCTGCTGCGGGCAGCGGGCGAGGGCAGGCGCTGTCCGGAGCAGCTCACCCAGCACCGCAGCTGCCCGGTGAAACCCTGCTACAGCTGGCTGCTGGGCCCCTGGTCTCCCTGCACMGTCCAGGTAGGGCTTTTTCCACGCTCCCCGAGCTTCCCCGTGCATGGGGTCAGCAGTAAAACCCCTCGTTAGCTTGTGGGATTAATTGCTGGTCGTGGGCTGGAGGGAAGACGGGCAAGTTCAGGAGCGGTGAAACCCTGCCCTTCATCTTCCAGCCATCAGCAGCCATTCACAAGCAGTGATACGGGTTCAAGGGTTGCCAGCTCGTGGAGTTATTGTAGGGGAAATGTGGCGTGGCTGTGTTTGAGTGAGCACGGTTGTGGTGACCTGTAATTTAATTATATAAAATAACTCTAACRAGAAAATAGATTCACTAGATACCAGGACAGCTTAGCCTTTTTTTATCATCTTTTTTTATTTCCCTTTTTTTAGCAGGTCATCCCCCCAGGTCTGCAGTACAGTAGTGTGAGTGATTGTATGAAGGGCTGGTTTCTGCTTTCTCCTTACCCTGGCTATCTTTTTAATGATCTRAAAATGTCTGGATTCAGTTCTGCTGTGCTGTCCCTACACTTGGCACCTCTGCTCAGCACCGGGGCCGTCATTTTTTCACTGGCAGTGACTTCCATCAAGCTTGAATTGACTTTTTCTTCCCCTCTCTGCCTTTTCTTCTCTCCTTATCTGTTAGATCACATTTCCAATATTAAAACATATTAGCTGGTAACCCAGTTTAAGCAGAGGTGAATCTTTCACAGTGAGGTTTATCAGGCTTCTTAAATCTGGCTTTGGTGAGATGGAGGTAGGAGAAGTGTGGTGGAAACGAGCCCTGTCTGGTCCCAGGGGACAGGACCTGTGCCAGATCTGTGGCTGCCTCTCCACATTATATCACGTAGGAGATTGAAGCCAATAATGCACATAAAGACACACATCCCTTGTGATTTCTGCTCTGCCAATGCCTTGAATACCCACGTGGTTTCTCAGTGTGGTGGAGGGACGTGTAGCGAATATGTGAGTGGTGCAGTAAATACTCAGAATTTTCCCAGTTTTCCACAAGTGAAATCTGGATTGTGACAGTCCAGCATCAGAGAAACAGAAGTATATTTATTTTTYCTATAATTCACAACTCATTGCAACTAGTGATGTCAGTGTGGTCCTTGTATGTGCTATACTCAGCATGTCTAACATATGTATAAGATATATATAACATAAATGGAGCAAAATGATAGCATCAGCTGGTATTTTGTCCAGCTAACATAAGCAGATTCTGTTAAACATCAGGGAAGCTCCAACCATAGCAGCTCACACTGCTGATAAAAGAATTAGTAGGGAAGCCGAATTAAGGCCCTGGCTTACTCCAGATAAATAACACATTGTGCAGATTAGAATGTGCACATCCCAAACCCAGCTAAATTTCAGCTCAGAGCGAGTAATCACAGCGTTCCGTAACCCAGATACCATCCCTGCATTCAGTGAGTTAGAGCCTGCTTCTCCTTCAATTACCACAGAGCAGTTTCTCTACCCTTTGCTTTGTTTTGGAGAGAAGCCATTCTATTCATGTTCACTTCTCTTTAATGAGGTGCTTAGGAATTAAATGTAGTTCATAAATACAGCGTGATTTATTCCTGGGCTTTACCAGAAAAGAAGCTTAAGCCTGCGTTCTAAAGAAAGCTTTCAGGAGTCCTGTTTTCAAGGATGCTTTGTGAAATAAGGTAAAGCATCCTATGGTAAGGCCAAAATGCATTGTGTGAAAGTGTCTTCYTGTAATAATAGAAACGGGACGATTAATTATAAGGCTAAAATATTTTTTCCTGGTATTATAACTGAAACTACAATTCCTARTTGAAGGAGGACTGTTTTATGCTAAATTGACTTAGTGTGAATGATTGCAGGTGTCTGCATGTTTAGGAGTAGAGCCTGCAGAGTGTTCTGTGCTGCTGATTGTCACAGGATGGAATCTGTGTGTTGCTCTCCARGTAACTGCACACATCCCAGGCACACCTGTGGCTGCATGGGGCATTTCCCCTGCATTCAGGGAGATGCAGGACTAGGGAAAGGGTCAATATGTCCAATTTTAAAGGGTTACAGGACATTCATCATTTTCCTCCTACAATTGAAGTGGTTTATCCCGATTATCTTTTTTAAAAAAATAAAAATTTAGCAGTGGCTGACACTGTTCATCATTTTTTCCATTAAGGGAATATAAGTGGAGCAGCTAGGCATTATCAAACACGAGCTGGTTGACATTCCTAACAGGACTAAGAACCTTTCCTTTCTAACAGTTTTAAAAGCACTCCCTTAAATGCGATCATGCCACATTCCCTCATTAGAGAGACTTTTACCTGATTAAATGCTCATCACCCATGAAAGCATTGCCCAATCAGCTCTTTACCTAAAATAATTGTGAGCACATGAACCCCAGTAAAGCCGAAAGGGGAAAACTTTTCTTCAAGGCACATCTGGCTGAAGCATCTCATTAGGGCTGTTACCTCCTGTCTTGTTAGAGTGTTGTATGTGGGAACTATCAGAGGGTGATGTGAGAGAAGGCTGTGGAGATGTTGTCTTAAAGAAAACGTTGCTGAATTCCAGAGACTCCTGACTGGCAGACACGGGAGGTGTAAACCTGCTCCTTATTTTCCCATCAGGGTGAAGGAGTCTCCATGCAGGTGCTGGTGGAGGGGCTCCTCATACGTCCCGTATTTGGAAAACCCAGGATGGGTTCTGCACATCCTCTGTAGGGTCAGTGCAGGAGGTTTTGCAGCCATTGTAATAATAGAAACGAGAATAAAATGGCAGGAATCCCCTCTGGATGTCTAATTCCCACATATTTCCAGTGA
The DNA here is from genome assembly GCF_030028575.1 of Malurus melanocephalus. Classification (NCBI taxonomy): domain Eukaryota; kingdom Metazoa; phylum Chordata; class Aves; order Passeriformes; family Maluridae; genus Malurus; species Malurus melanocephalus. The sequence continues at coordinate 2,601,854 of NW_026623299.1, forward strand.
GGAGATCGTGAGTTGTGCCATTGCTGCCACAAACTTCCTCTGGTTCCCACCTATTAATTAGATCTTCAAATGTATAATTCTGGGGACATGAATAATTTTGAAGATGATAAGGAAGTTAATGCAGTGCTCCTGCATTGCTTAAGACCTTTTCAAATAKACCAAAAAGCATCTCCTACTGTAAGTGACAGGGTGACATTTTATCTTTTAGGTGTGTTCAATTGATTGTAAAAACCCATTGCTGGTTTTAAAAGAAAGAAAGCTAGTGGAAACCACTGTTAAAAAGCAAATCTTTATCTTTGGGATTGTTTTGAGAATTCATGGRTTTCTTTGTTTTTATTTCTAAACATTAGAAAATATGAATGTAGTTCCAGTATTGTGTGATAGAAAAATGAATAGTGTTGCTATGGCCATTTATACTGGAAACTGTTGTGCTGAAAAAAATTATTGTTTTGACCTATTTGTTTCTTMGTATTTTTACTGTTATTTATATATTGATATATATATAATCAGTTATATACTGTTTGTAGAAGAAGATGTATTTTTTTGAAAACTTTTTTTGTCTTCTCCAGTTGTTCTTTGAGTCACTTTGAGCTGGAAATATTGCAGTTTGATTAGTGCCCATTTCCCCCGAGAATATTCTCCCATCATCTTCTGTTCCCACCAGCCATTTCTRAGCACTCTAACCCAGTGGACAGCTGCACGAGTTTTTCCCACACCATTAATCTCAGACCCCAACAGAAGTTTTCAGCAGTAAAACAGTAATTTAGAACAGTAAGTTGCAGTGAGTAAAGTGAAACACAGTGTTAAAAACGTGGAATCTGGCTGCATAGAGTAAACTTACACTAATACTTCTTTTAAATGCTTTTGATTAGCAGCTGCTGTAAATTCAGCTAGTTATGCTCTTCCATTTTATTGTGGATCTGCAAGAGAAGGGATGGAGGGAATGCAGAAGCAGCCAGGTGTGTGCAGGAGAGGCATTCTCGAGATTCCTGCTAGCAAACCTGCTGCCGGATGAATGCACTCGGTAGGAGCCATTCTGTTCTGCAGATGAAGTCCATTATTTTAAAAGAATCCACTGCCAAGAATTCCAAAGAAGCATTTCCCTAGGTTCTATAAAAGCAATGTTTCTTTCTTCTTCTTGAGTTTTGTTTACTGAATTTTGTAAAGTGCCGTTTCCACGAGGCTTCAGGCGCACGTTCATGAGGCATCATGCAGATGTGAGGCACCTCAGCAACATCACAGCTCTTTATCTGATGAGAATGAAACAATTCCAGKCTCTAGAAACAGCCTCAGTGCTTCAGCTCTCAGGGCATCCTCAGCCCTTGATCATAACTTGAGCCAAGGAATATTGATTTTCCATCTTCAGTAGTTTTGTGCATGCCTGGGTATTTCAGAACTGGGATGATGAGCGTGGAGTGGCTCATATGAAGCCTCCTTTTAGGAATTAGTGCTGGCAGGTGATGGCTGACTCAGGTTGGTGTTTTGGTAGAGTGTGTAACACAAGTTGGTGATCTCTGCTCCAGRTCTGAYSAMTCCCTTTAGAACACACCCCRGCCRGTCCAGTGTGCAGTAAGGATTTCTGCTTTTGCAGGGTTTAAATTATGTGAGTGCTSTTCTTGGGCTGTATCATCAAAGGAGGGGCGAGGAAATGTCTGTTCCTTACRGGCAGGCCCTGCTCTTGGCTTACTTAGAGAAGCCAAAAATGTCTGTGTTCATGCATTATTTAGGAATCAGTAAATTCACTAGTTTGAGTAAAAGGCATCAAGGGCAGATCTCAAAGGTATTAATCCTTTATGGTACCCAGCTCTTCCCCTGCTTGGTGTGGACACTTTTCTTTGTGTGGCCCTGTAGAGAGGTKTGTAGAGGAGATCTCCATCTGCTTTGTCTTAACTGGGGAACTTTTACAGACCCAATTTGTGTCTTTGAAGGCTTTTCATGTAGAATCTACAGTRTTTCTCCTGTTCCCTGCTACCATCAGTGATGTGTGCTGTCCCCTTTATCATCCCACAGGGTGGRCACTGTGGAGATGGGTTGCAAGTCCGCAACCTCACGTGTGTCGTGCACGATGCATCAGCCTCTGCCACGTCCAGACCAGTGGAAAATGCATTATGTGGTGATCTGCCATCGAAGGAAAGCGTGCTGCAGTTACCCTGCTCTGTGTCTTGCCCAGGTAAAGGCTTTGGGAGKTCACAGGGAATTTTCTGCCTGTGGTGGCTGTCTGAGGTGGACATGCTCCCGTAGCTCTGAGTACTGTCAGCCCTTGTAGTACAAATCTGTGCTTCRGCAGATCAGGTAAATGCTCAGTCTGCTCTTTCTACATCACCTGAGAAAGTCTTCCTTTGTTTTTTTGAGAAAATGAGATACCCCATGAAGCAGAAAATCCAAATATTGTGTACTGCYGAGTGATATCCTAGGGATGTTTCGCTGTTGTATGCTTAGGTTGTCCTTATCCTTCAAGGCTAATACTTTCTGAAAACCTGTGATTTCTTCTTCCAACATGCAGGTGACTGCCACCTGACAGAGTGGTCAGAGTGGAGCTCCTGTGAGCTCACGTGCATCAATGGCAGGAGTTTTGAGACGACGGGGCGCCAGTCTCGGTCCAGAGCCTTCATCGTCCGCTCTCCAGAGAACCAGAACAGCTGCTCCGGACAGGAGATGGAAACACGGCCCTGCCCAGGTAGCTTGGCCACAGTGCTGCTTCCTGCCTGCCAGGATTTGTTCTGGGKTTGGTGCCAGGTGAGGAGTAACTGGTGTTGGTATTGCAGGAGGGAAGTGCTACGATTACCTGTGGCAAACCAGCCCTTGGCGAGACAACGTGCGCACGGTGTGGTGTCAGCGCTCCGACGGAGTCAATGTCACAGGTGGGTCCCCAAGTGTCACCCACACTTGGGAATGAAYCTCCACACAGGTTTTTYTGCTTCTGTGTCTGYTGCTSAGAGGGAGCTGGGCATCCTTCCTCYCTCATCCAGAAATTTTTCAAATTTGGGTTTGTGTGTAGGAAAGACAGGGGAGCTCCCCAGCGTCACTGTTGGCTYGACATCACACACGTGTTACACAGGAATATTTGGGCTAATTGCCCTCGCTGTCAGGCTGGCCATGGGARGAATTGAGGGCTGCCTGGGCTGGCTTGCTCAGCCATCAATTCAACCWTCCTGGGGCTGTGGAGAGCAGCAGAGAACATCACACCTGTGCTAGAGACCCCATCTTCTGTACCTCCTCTGCTTTTCAAAACACAGGAGTCTCAAATCACTCAAATCTCACTGTGAGATTCCTGCTGTTGCTGTGACCTACAATTTCTGCCTGTGCAGGATGAAAAGGGAAATTCATGGCCAGAACTTTGAAGCTCCATGAGAGATTGGCAAAGGCAGTAGRGCTGCATATCCATGGGATCCCTTTCAATATGCAGAGGGTGAATTAGGAGAGAGTAGAAACGAAAATGCAGATGTTCATGTCTGGTTCTATTTATAATGATTAGTTAGGATAATAACAAAAGTCTTATGTGCAAAGGTTGCCAAGTATTTAAGAACTCATTAACGTGTTTTTATTCCTGTAGAAGCACAGGCTTCCCCAAGTGAGAATGGGCAAGGGYGTTATGTGGATTATGTCTTTTTATGTAGATAAGACATTAATGAGGACACAGAAGATCTGCATCTAATTCCCGATTCTGTCCCCTTCCTATGTGGCCAGTGGCAAATTGCTTAAATCTGTATATCTCTGTTCCCCATTAACAAGATGGGTATGATAATAATTCCCTGCCTTGTTAAGGCAAATTAATTAATGCGATGCCTACAGATATTATGCTAATGTGCTTAATAGACTAGTATTTAACTATATAAAATAAGCAGGCAAGCACTTCTTACACTGTGGTGATCCAAGGCAAAAACATTTTGAAACATGCCCTTGAGGCACACAATTTTTTTTTTTTGCAGGAGGGTGTCCTGTTCGCACGAAACCGGCCGAAATCCGGCGCTGCAGCCCGGTGTGCAGGAAACCCTTCTCCTACTGCACACAGGTAACTGCTCGCTGCAGAACGGGGCTTGCAAATTAGCACTGCGAGAGCTAATCAATTAGATTGGATCTTAGATTGCATTCCGGGACTCTGAAAATAGTTCAGTGTGTCCRTGGTACCACCTCGAGGAAATTGTGGGAATTTCATCCTGAAGGGAAACCGTGAACCTGCACAGAGAGTGATGGATGTGGTGTCAAAAGTCTGGGTTTGTTCTGTGGAGGGTTTGGGACCTCTTGGTTTAATTTTCATTGAATGCCGCTGTATGGTCCTGTAGAAAAGGGACTGTTTCAAATTTCTGTGAAAGAGGAGATAAAAGAGCATCAATCACCTGTTTGGATCAAGAGTATCAGACCCTCAGACAGTTATTCTAGATATAATTAGCAAAGGAAAACAATTCCAAAAAGCTGCTTTAAAATAGAAATCTAGAAAATGGAGTCTGTTTTTAGCAAACCACAGACTTCTAAAAAACCTCTTGAGGAAACTGCTTAGTCCAGGGTAGTGGATATTTGGTCATAAGAAAGCTTAATTTCAGATAGCTTTGTGAAATACTAGAATGGAAACAGTGAGGAGGGTTTGGGTCTGAAGGGGGATTGTTTCTGGTTCATCTGTTCTATTGCCCAGCGTTCTATTGGGTCAGTGGGAAAATTGTTACTGACAAGAGGAGTTTGCCAGAGATTCCTGTTACTAAGATTTTGGGGTGAAAATGTTTATATGATGGACTTCTCTGTAATTACTGACTCTTTTTCAACCAATTTCCAAAATAATTTGGCCTTTTTGAACTGAATGGGCTTTGCAGGCATTCCTTCCTATCTGTTTGGGTTTGTAGTGGTGGGTTGCATGTGAGGTTGTGCCTGGCAGTTTGTTCACACTTCCCCCACAGCGTGCCCTGTTCTGAGAGGAGAACAAACATCAGTGTTTGGTTTCATGCTGAATTCCCTTTCATCTCCCAGAGAGGAGTCTGTGGCTGTGAGCGGGGATACACGGAAGTGATGAGATCAAATGGTGTCCTGGATTACTGCGTGAAGGTGCCAGGTTTGGAAGATAAGAAGGCTGATGTTAAGACCATTGCCGGAAAAAATAAACCTGTCAACTCCAAAATGCAYGACATTTTCAAAGGATGGTCTATTCAACCTTTTAATCCAGGTGAAAAACTTAAATATGAATGGAATAGATTGTCTCTGCAACGTTTCTGTAGAAGAAGGGTACAAGCTTTGTAGATCATAACATCAGAGATTGTGTCTGGGAGCTGCAGAGCGACCTCCCAGTTCCCAGCTCGTGTTCTGTCTTTCATGCCTTTGTGCCTGTACAGAGGATTCACAATCTCTTATGTTGAGAGATAGCAAAGGCAGAATGAAGCAATAATATTTTGCARAAGTGTATTCATATGTGATTTTGGGGGGATGTTTAGAGCTATTATCTGATGGTGTTTCTAAAAGTAATATGTTTGGGCTAGGGAAGATACTGATCACTAGTGCCTCAGAAATTTCAGAGCAGAAAGTGCTTAAGATTTCATTAAAGAAAACATTGGCTGTTTCTTGCCGTTTTTCAAAAATATGTGAAAAGAACAGGGTGAAAAATGTAGAGTTTAGTCTTAAGGGTTGAAGCTACAACATTAAAAGCATCCCACAAAGRCAGACAAGTTGCTGTACCCAAGCAGCTCATCCCAGGTGGATCTTTGATATCCACAGCATAAAATCTTTCCCAGTAGGAACCATCCACTGGATGTGCCCAGACTGGTCCATTGYTGTAATTGCTGATTCCCATTTTGACTGCTGTTTTGAAGATGAATTAATTCAAAACAAATTTCTGACATGCAAATAGGACTTTAAAAACGGGAAGCAAAATGTGTCAGGCACATCAGGTTTTACTGAAACACATCTGTTCTTCTCATATTATAAAATACTGGCAGTGCAGTTCTTTCCCCTCTTCTGGTACCTGACATTGCATTTGTTTGCAGTTAGTTTCTAATGATCACGAGACCTTAGAAAAGTAGCAAAAGGTTCTGTTGGGGGATTCWGGGAGCCATAATTCTGTCTGATATATGTGATCACAGTTTGAATGTTACATTTACATATTTGATTTGCAGACAGTGGTTAACCTTTGCGTTGACAGTCTCTGGGCTCATGGAGCTCAGTCCAAAGCCTTTTAAAGTTGGCTGCTTTTCGATCAAACCCTGCATCCAGTTCACCCATGCCATTCACCAGCAGTTTGAGTCACAGGTTTGGGGTTAATTGCCTTTTTGTCAACATCTCTGGCCCTCTGTAGGCTGTCTTACTTGGGAGCCATCTCTTCAGCTGGTACCATTATGGGGTTAGAAAAAGGGAGGGAAGCGTAGGTGGATGCTGCAGTCCTCTCTTTTTGAATCAGCATTTGAGTCTGCAGCTCTAAAAGCTTCTGAGGGCTTTGCCTCAGTGCAGCATCTGTGAGCCAGCTCTCACCCAGGGTCTGCAGCAGRAATAGTGACTAAGGAGCTTTTACAGAACATGGTGTTGCTTAGTTTTAGGGCAGAAATGTTAYAGAAACAGTATATGGGAAAGGAATAAAGGTGCTTGCTCCATGTGTGCCAAGTGTATCACCAACCCTTGGCATCCTGCAGTTAACTCTTCAGTCTGTACGTTCTCTCCAGACCCCAGCTCAAGGCTGGTGCTCTTCAAATCACTCCCCTTTGTCTAACTTCACGGCAAAATGTGTAATTACTCCCCTCAGAGAGGCTCTCAGGGTCACTAGTCAGGGGTTTGCAGTAGTTACTGCTGGCTGAGCCAGGRAACCACTGTTACTGCCAGCTCTGCTCTTGATAGCTCTGCTCTCTCTGTGGTGAGAGATCCCTGTATGGATGGCCCTTAACAGCCTGCAGCACCAGTCCTTGACACTGTGTTGGTCAATGGAAGTACGTGTGCCTTCYCCAGCTCATCTGTGATTTCCCTTCCTGTTTACAGTTCAGAACAGAAATTTTATTGCAATTTAATGAGGCTGATGTTTTTGTTCTTCTGAACGCTCTACAGGAGCGCACACAAGTGATTTCAAATCAGGCTGTTTTTCCTCTCTTAACCACACTCTGAGAGGCCAGAGTTCAGGTACAAAAATTTTTCTTCAACTTGAGAGGCAATTTAAATAGCACTGTTTAAATTGTGAGATGACACGGTCCAGTGCCTTTCTGCTGGGGATGGAGAGCAGAGCTGCCTTCATCGCAGACACGCTGTGACGCCTTTATGTGGCTGTGACAGTCCCTTTGCAGGACTGCTAAATGCTTCTTGGCCATCTCCAGTTGAGAGGGCAATAAATTTCATAYCTAGACTTGAGTAAAATGACCCAACAAACCAACCCAGACCTGATGAACAGAGCTGCTCTCTCCTGGGAGATAGTCTGCAAGTGTTGGGAGGAGCAGGGAAAATCTGTGAGAGGTACTCAGCCTTTTCCACAAAACCTGGAAGAAAAATGAGAAAGAATGGGATCTGATTAAATGTGTTTCCCTTAGAAAAAATTTGTCATTCAAACATAAAATGAAAACCAGGCTCGGTGATTGTCCCTCTCACTTGACTGAATTTGAAATGGCCTCTGTCAAACAGTGCCTGTGGGCACGGCACAGGTTCCTGTTCGTGCCTCCAGGATTTGCAGCTCTGCTGATGAGAATCAGCTCAGACTGCTGCTGCATGGAAAAGCACCAGCCCTGCTCCCTACAAGGAAAGCTGTCCAGGCAGAGCAGAGCGAGGAGCAGAAATATTGATCTTCCAAAAACCGCTGCTATTATTAATGCAAAGCTTGTAATTAAGGACCTGTCTGAGGAAAGCRTTCTGAGACAAGGGAATGTTTGAACAGGCTCAAGCCCAAATGTGCATGGAGGGGTTCCTGCAGGGGGTCACTGCAGCCCAAACAGTCCAGCCACAGCCTCACCTTGTCTTAAATCCGAGTCTCCTGCTCCTGTGGCCCAACCAGAAAGCTCTTGCTCAGCTTTATCCCTCTTACCATTACAAAGYGCATTGTTGTTTTTATTCTAAATGGASTTTATTCCCATTTGCTGCCCAARTGTTTCCCAGTTCTAAGCAGCTTGTCCACTCGTGYTYGCTGGTGTTGACCCCAGCTGACCCCCAGGTATTTATGGAGAACAATCCCATCCCTTCTCAGCCTCAGCTAAACACATCAGGTGTTGCCTGTGTCTGTCTGGGTCAGCTCAGCATTGAACTGCCTCTGCCAGAGCAGCCACTGGGCTCTGGAGGGGATGTACCCCAGTTATCCCATGTCCTTATCCCATGTCCTTGTCCTTTTCCATTAAAATTTTGTCTTTGAAATTATTGATTTTTTCAGAAATCTTCTTTGCTATCAAAAATAAGGGGTTTATTCATTATTCTCAGCCAGTCCTTGCTGTGTTCCCCATCAATGATGCTGCTAATTTCTCTTTAATTGACCTCTTTATTTTAGAACAAAGTTTTTTATTCTCTTCTCTTCTACCTCTGTCCTTTTTCCTCATTTTCCAACAGATGGTAAATTGAAGATATGGGTATATGGAGTATCAGCTGGAGGGTTCTTCATCATCATTTTCCTGATTTTTACATCATACCTGATGTGGTGAGTATGGCAGTTCTTAAATAAAAGCTAGTTTGCTTTTATTTAAGCAAACCMAAATATATCACAACACTGCATTGCAGGGATTTAATGCTTTAATGCATTTAAAGCCTTAGTGTTAAGACTTCAGGAAAGAATGGAGATTGGATTACCTGAGTGCCTTCATTGGGCCCCTACCTCAGTGTAATTAAAACTCTTCAAATTGTAAATGCTAACAGCTATTATTGTGAAGAAGTTTGGTGGCCATGCAGGGAAAGAATTATTTTTGGTTATCAATAGGCCCTTRTATTTATTCAGACTTCTGCTGGGATTAGAAAGAGGTTTTATTGTATTCTTCAAAAAAGATAAAGTAAAACTGAAGAAAGGCAAGGAAAGTGATTGGAACAAGGAGCTGGCTTCTGCTCAAGGAAGGACTAAATAGAATAGGGACATTCAGTTGAAAAATGATGTTTGATGTGGGAATACAAGAGAGATCTATGAAATCATGAATGGGGGAGAAAAGGGTGCTAGGGAATTTTTATTCCCCRCAATAAAAGAAGTAGGAGGCATCTGATGAAATGATCGTTTAAAATAAACAAAAGATATTATTTTTCACACAGTGCATTATTACCTTGTGAGCTTGCTGCTGCCAGRGACTGTGCATGCCAGGAAGATAAATGGATTCAGGGATGGCATAAGAGTTCGTGGGAGATTGGGTCTCTTGGTGTTAATTGTGRTTTTTTGGCTGCTCGCTACAGCTCAGAAAATCCCTAAATAGCTTTTTGCAGTGAATACATCAGGTGGAAACATGTCCTKTGTCTAAAGCTGCTCTCACCAGCCATAGTTAAAGACAGGGTGTCTGGTGTTCACCTTTAGTCCAGGGGGTGTCAGGTTTCCTGGGGTCAGGGGTGTGTGCCCCGCTCTGGTTCAGTTGAGCCCGGCTTGGCAGAGCTCACGTGTTTGGGAAAGCTCTGCCACTGATGCCTTTGGGGGGACAGGTGGGTGATATCCAGGTGTCCTGCAATTCCCAGGGATTGGCCTGAGTTCACAAACATTCCTGGTGCAAGCTGGCCCAAGCCCTGTCAGGATCAAGGCAGACAACCAGAGAGTCACAGCTGTGACCCAACAGCATCACTGTCCTCGGTCATCCAACATCAGTTTATTCCTTCTCAGTCTTTCTCTCAGTCTCTCTCTTGGGTTAAAAGCTCAAATTACAGCTTAGGAGCTGCAGCTCCCTTATTTTCCAAGCCGTGTAGCTCCATTTCTCTGTGGCTTCACAGCAGAGGATACAGAGGATTTTTTAAGTAACAYTACACACTTCTCCATCACTCGGGGGCTGCTGAGGAAATGCATTCCTCAGTAATAATTATTGTTCCTCAATAGCATGCCAAAGAAAAACGAGAATATCCCACTCCCAGACAGCTCATGTTCCAGTTTTTCTGCGAGGTGTTCCTTGTTTTGTCAGCTGTGAGAAGAGAGGGAGATGAATGCYTTTATTTCTGCTGCAGATGTGGAGCACAGCTGGCTGCAGTCYCTGGCAGGCTGTGTGTCCATGCCACACACATGAGAGCCCACCAGAGCATTCAGTAGCCATTGTGGGAAGTTGCATTTTTTTAAAGGAAGTTTGGGTTTTGATGGTGTTCCTGAGATAATTACAGTTTGTAATTTTGTCTTCTGGAATGCTTTYCTTGCAGCAAAAAAACGAAGCAGCATCAAAGCCCTCCACCACAGCAGAAGCCTCTGACCTTGGCCTACGATGGAGACATTGATATGTAACATAAACAAGAAATCCAAATGTAGACATCGACTGCCTTAACCRCTTTCTTTTTTGGAACTCTCCGACTTCTCAGTTTTTTGAGGAATCTCCTGATGTATAATATCCTGGGCAGAACAGAAAGATTGCAAGCTGAAAATTTTGCCACCTCTTTGTTAACGAAAAAATGGAGTCCACAACATGGATCTTSTGAAACTTTCCTGAAGAGACCAGAAACTGCATCTCTTCCTGTTGAACAATGGGAATTAAAAATTAAAAAAAAAAAAAAGAGGGAATCTACAGACATCAAAAGGAATTAGTTAAAAAAAAAGGCATGACAATCCCAAGGAAAATGTGACATTTACTGTAAATGACAAGTTTGACACAGCATCATTATGCACTATATTAGTGCAGGGTTCTTTATTCTTCACATACTTCAACAATGAGTTTTCTAGTGTTTACATTTCGTTCAAAGACTTTAAAACCAGATCATGTATTTTGAGAAATGCRAGGAAGAATGAGTTGAAGTGTCTGAAGTTACCAGGTTTTTTAAAGTTTYTTCCTTCTTATCCTGTTTTCTAGTCTGGAATATGATTTTGCTTCATTTCCACCTACAGGACAGAATAAGGATTGTTATGAAAAAGCATAGGTGGTTTCTTAACCAAGAATATTTTTTAAAGAGTTGAGTAGATAGGCGTTTTGATGAATGGCTAGAGGATTTGATTGTTTAAAAAGGATTTTAAATTAAATTAAACCATGTAGATACATTATGGCCAGTTTAAATTGTTATTCAGTTTAATTAAAACAAACTCTGCTTTTGTATTTAAATTTTCTTATCTGAAATATTTATAAATTCCKTTTTTTGAATTTAATTACCTGACCTCATTTAATATACATCAAACACAAATGCAGTTTGTAGAAGGTCTTGCTTTTTTAAATGTTTCAGAACCACTGAGAAGTTACATRTCGTAAAATTCTGGGAACATTTGAAGAGGGTAAGTGTTTATAATAGTGTGTGTTGCAAGTAAGAAAGTGCCATCTTGTGGTATTGACTTGTATTTATAAGCAAATAAAATGCTAAAGAGAGTGAGAAAATTGCTTCTGGTRTGTTGAATTAAATGTGTGTAAACAACTCGTGTTATTAGTCATTTGCTGGGCCTGAGATTGCGCTTGGATTTCAAACTTCTCTGGCATTATTTTGTGCTGCAGTGATTAGTGAGGGAAAGACTGCAGACAAGTGCAAGTCGAGAGAATAATTGCAGGTCTGGGGAAYGCTTGGGTCTTGTTTTTAATTCGATGCTGCTGCTTATTGCAATAATCAGAAGAGAAAAAGAATTGTACCAGCCCAGCACCTGTGTGGTCCTTCCCCATCCAGAGGTGCCATGATCAGCACAGCCAATGGGTGTGACAGGGTGAAGGCACTCCTTACCTTGTCAGGTTGCTGTTCACAGCTTTGTGRAGTGGTTTGAATGTCACAGTTCCAGTGCAAAAATGATGGAATTGGAGATAGGTTTCCTTCCCTAGGTCAGGATCCCACCCACTCAGCACTGCTCCTGCAGCATCGAATTGAGATGGTGTTGTGTCACTAAGGCAGGCTCAGGAATGTGCCTTTCACTTGTTGGAAAGAAATGCTGATGGAATTGTGAGGGGAAATCGTGTTTTGTGTTTTTGGCCCTGAAGATGTTCTGCTGGCCCTGAAGATGTTTTGCTGGCCCTGCTTTCCACCTCAGAGCTATAACTCTTTAGTTGATGGAATATCAAGCAGGATCTGGTGTTTCCCGGTAACACTGGGATCCTAAATCTTTCTTTAACAGTGCCCTGTGGTGAACCATTGAGTAACATCTTCAGAGGAGCAATTACAAGGGGAATAATGATCTGGCACCATTAGGAACAACACTGACACATCTTTAATATATGTTGTGTCTGGGATACAGTGTCAGCAGAATGGTTCTCTCTGGATWATGAAGGAATAAACTCAATTAAGCATGCTGTTCAGCAAGGCGTTGGAGTGGCAAAGTTGGTKTAATAATAGCAAAAATGACAGCGGCAACATGTGGTCACTGCCCTCAGCATCAGGTAAATTACAGCCCAAACTGTGATGAAGAGAAGGATCTGGGGAAACCTCAGAGCAGCTGCCAGTGCCTAAAGGGAGAACCAAGAGAGACTGAGAGGGACTTGGGACAGAGGCAGGGGGTGACAGGACAAAGGGGAATGGCTTCAGAGGGCAGGGTTAGGTGAGATACCAGGAGGAAATTCCTCACTGCGAGGGTGGTGAGGACATGGCACAGGGTGCACAGAGAAACTGTGGCTGCCCTGTCCCTGGCAGTGTCCAAGGCCAGACTGGATTTGGGTTTGGATTTGGGATTTGGAATGGAAGGTGTCCCTGCCCAGAGCAGGGGGGAGGATGTTTCAATTCCCTTCTGACCCCAGCTGTTCTGTGACTCAGTGATTCTGTGTCCGGTGTGGGCAATGTCAGATCCTGAGAGAGGTGAGGAGTTCCAGGTGCAACGCTGCAAAGTGTGTTCATACTGAGGAGATKGGGCTGGGGCTGGTTCAGTTTGGTGCCTTTCTCCCACCCTGTTCCCACTCAGGCTCCTTCTGGCCCAGAGGGACTGGCCTGGCCRCACTCCCACGGGGGCTGGACACTGCTTGAGGAGCCAGGGTGGTGGACAGGGCTGAGGGACARCATCTGCTGCACAGCTGGTGCAGGTCAGTGGTGCCCTTTGTGGAATTGCTCCGAAATACCCAGGAAATGAGAATCCTTGTTTGAAATGTTTGACTTGGTGAAACAAAATGAAGCAGTGGGGAAGGCTGTTGGAGCTGCTGTTGGAGGTCGTGGCTGCTGGCTGTGCGTGATCTGTGGGTGCTTTTGGGGATCTGTGTCTGCTCCTCGTCCAGCTGGGACTGCTGGGCATTCAAATGTCACCAGGTAATTGCATGTAGTTGRTAATTTGGGATTGAATTAAACTGTRAAATTGAACCAGTGGCCCTGCAGKGTCCRTGRGGCTGAGAATGCAGCGCAGTGTAAATCCAGGAATCRGTGGTTTAGACAGATACCAAGGTTATTGCTCTTTGTAAGAGCCCTGGATGTCCTGCTGGGAGGGATTCCCAGCCTCCTGTGGCAGCACTGGAGTCAATTCCTGCCTTTCATTGTCCAAACTGACTCACRGCATGGAGGAGGGATTGCTCCCAATTCTTGCCTATTTGGGATCTCTAAACTTTTTGCTGAAGTAGCTGGTGCTGGTGCCATYCCCTGCTGAAGACAGGAGAGGTCTTGGTCCTGCTCAGGAAGGAAATTCCTCTACTCCCATCTTGGGCATCCCATCAACACCCACGTGTTGTGTGTTTGTGGGTGAAAAGTTTGCCAAATGCCCTGACAGTCTGTGTCAATAATAACCAGGTAASAGGAGAGGCTGCACTCTGTCACCATTTGTTCCAACATTATTGATATCAGTGTCCACTGCCAGGTGTTTCCAGCCTTGCTATTACAGCTCTAAGTCCTACAACCCCTTTTTTATTTCATGTATGCGATATTTGCATATTTATGCAGTCATTGAGTCTAACCACTACCACCACCAGGGCTTTTGTGTGAGGTGTGTAAAAACAAACGACATTTTTCCTGCAGAAATATCCTGAAGTTTCTGGAAGCTTTCCTGTTCACAGGGCTGGCTTGCAGCTGTGCTTCCTTACAGCAGCTACAGCAGAAGTGTCACTGGACACCTGAACTTCAGSTGCTACAGTCCAGAGCAAAGACTAATTTTCTTTGCTTTGGAAGCAGAGTAGTGTAAAAATTTTTACGTGAAAACCTAGCTAGACTCRCAAATTAGCCTGTGCTTGTACTCATGTGTCAAAGAAGAGCCTAATTGCACAGTTTTCTTTGCTTAAGTGCGCTTGCATTCATGGACAGTTTCATCAGGAAATGAAGGAGGAGTTATCTTGGGGGGGAAAAGATTGTTTRAGCATTTCTATTTGGGATAAGTCCTGGTAGGTGTAAAGCTGTATTTGCTGCTAATGTGGCATGGCTGGTTTCTTGAAAGATTATCAAAGAATCACAGAATGGTTTGGGTTGGAAATGACTGTAAAGTTGATCTCATTCTACCCCCTGCCATAGCCAGGGACACATCCCACTGTTCCAGGCTGCTCCAGACCCAATGTCCAGCCTGGCCTTGGACAATTCCAGGGATCCAGGGGCATACACAGCTTCTCTGGACACCCTGTGCCAGGGCCTCCCCACCCTCACAGGGAAGAATTTCTTCCTAATCTCTAATCTAAATTTACTTTCTTTAAAGCCTTTCTCCCTTGTCTTATCACTCCATGCCCCGGTCCAAAGGAGGGAGCTTTAAGGTCTCTCCAGAGCCTTCTCTTCTCCAGCATGAACAGCCCCAACCCTTTTATTGTTCCTCCATAGCAGAGGTGCTGCAGCCCTCTGATTGTGATTTTTCTAAGTGTATAATGTAATTTGCACTTGTGAGTGGAAGGAGGAATGTAGTTTCAATATAATGTTAAGGCTTGTTTTCAATTGAGAGRTCATAACRCAGAAAAAAATTACCTCGCTCAGGMCCTTTTGAAAGATGGATCAGRCCACCTGATGTATTAACGTGCCTCAGGACAGATTATGGTTCTGTCTGGTTTAAAATGTAATTTAAATGAATGAACTTCCCCATCTTACAGCTGTGACACGCACCTGTCGTGGGCAGGAGCTTGATTTATATCCCCTTTGTGGAGATCTATCTCAGCACAGGCTGTTACGTGCCATCCATATGGATGTGCTCCTTGATTCCCGGAGCCACGACCTGGCAGGTGACTCTGTTACTGTCACTTAGCTGCTGATGTGACTTGTGCCACCAGCCATGCCATTCAGCTATTGAGATGTCACACGACCTGATCCCTAATGCTTGAGCTGGGCTGCGTCTCCTGCTTCTGTCACTCGTGGAAGATTAAGGAAGTCCCAGGTAATTCCTGCTGGTCTCTTCCACCAGCACAGCCTGGGATGTGTCAGGGGGTTGTCACTGCTTGAGGAAGTTGTACAGCCTTAGAGGAATGTTTGACCCATCAGGATAAGCAGGAGTGGAAACATGAGTGTAAAAACGCGAAGCATTTGCATGGACTGCTGCTGGATAAATGGAATCACACACAGTCGATTCTTGTTCCTGCCTGGTGGAAATGAAAGAAGTGTCTTGCTGAGAAATCWGATAGCAAGGGACCCCAGTCTGCCTTGGAACAGGTTATTGCATAGCCAYGCTTTGTGGTTTGGTTATATTTACATTTGGGGAGAGAAGAGTGGATTTGAATGAATAATTACAACAATAATCACAGCGACACAACACTTTCTGCATGAATTCTGAAAGTGTACCCTTTCATCCTAAATCTGAGTTTATTCACATATTTAAATGCAAACCAATGGTAAAATGGCCACATATGAAATGTCTGAGAAAATAACCTAACCCCCCATATTTGCAGTCATTGGTAATTATGCTCATTTACTTTGATTACATGTTTTGTGGTTCTAGGATGGGCTGTAGGCMGATGCACGGGTTAAAGCAATTTGTGGTATTTATTTGTGAAGAGATGATCTTCTGTTTTGATGGAATGAAAAAAATCAGATTCAGTTTCCTCCAATCAGGAAAAATGTTACTGTTCTTCTCTGCTTCATGAAAGTTCACCTGCATGTCATGGATATTGGGTTGTCACATGCCAACGTGACATTTGTGAAAAACCCTTCAGATGTAATAACAGTGAAGAATCTTTTGACAGTATGTGGGTGAAGTGGGGCACCCAGCATTGATTTTGCAGATGAGGAAGATCCTGTAATTTATATTTTTTGGGTACAGTCTGGCTCCTGCCCCATGTATCAGGCTTCAAGTAGCTTTTCTTGCAGAAGTGTCAGAGCAGATGAGCGCAGCCCAGAAATGGTGTTTCCAGGATTCTGCCATTGTCCAGTGATCACAACACTGCAGCAGCAGGATTGGGCCACAGAATGTGGCCACATTTCCTCTCTSCATGGCAAATAACCTTTGGGAGCTGTTCTGGAGCTCAGGAGTTCACATACAATTAATGCTGCTTCCCTGTCACTGTTGGACCATCAGGAAATTCATAACTGAGGTGGCAAAGGAGGGATGTATCTGATCTAAAGTCAGTAAATGATTCTTATTGACTTCATTTAGAGATGATCAGACCACTCAGGTAATCTGCTGCTTCCTCAGAGTTTTCCACCATCACTGAGCTTTGTCAATTTGAGTGCATCGATCCCGAAACACCTCATGTGGCAAATTAAGTGATTTAATTACACCATTTGCATTTGCCTTCTGCATTACRAGTCAATTTAGCTGAGTGACTGGATTAGAAACGAACATCCCAGCAATTGACGGGTCAGGGCAGTGAAAAATGTAGGTGTTCCCTGAGAAATGTCTGTGGCTGCTCTTCTGCAGTGGAAGGGTTAAGCTCCTTGGCTTGTGTGCACTGGGTAGACTACATATTTATTTCAATCATTTTTTAAATTTCAATCACTCCAGGTTTATCTAACTGAAGTACTTGGGGTGTAGCTGAGGATGAAAATCCAGGATTGMTTCAATGATGGGATGCAACAGAGATTCAATTTATGGTTGTCCCTGCTTTTAGAAAAGCATTTGTGCTGTTTATTTTCCTGTTTGCAGTGGGTAAGTCTTTCCTGTGATCAAACAGAAGCCTTGTCCTCCAAGCAACTGAAGGCAGGGCTTTGGAGAAGGGATTCCACCAGGACAGTGTTTTTTCTTCCAGCTTACACTGCTCAGACCTTGTGGGTGTTGTAGCACWGCTGAAGCAGCAGTGAAGTGTTTGTTTTGAGAGATGTAAGGAGGACATTGCTGAAACCTTGGCACTGTGGTGAGCCACCCCTGCCAGTGACAAACACGTCCCAGAGGAGCCAGGTCACACCAGAACAATGCACGGCGAGCTCTTGTTTTCTCTAACAGCCCCACACTCCCTTTTTATCTGGGTAAACCTCTTCATCTCCCGGTGTCTGACACTYCTGGAGCAGAGAAAATGGGTTTTTATAACTCAGTCCAGTCCTAGCTCAGGTTTGTGTGCGAGGGCTGTGCCTGAACAGAGAACATCAGACACATCCATCTCTGTGAGCTGTGCCCCGAGCCCGACGGCCGCCGTGACAGCGGTGACATTCAGCCAGGTTTCTCATTGCTGGGAAGAATCAGGAGACTGCTGCTTCTCTGGGCTGAAAATATCACTTCATATACTGAATTCAAGCAGCTGATGGAGCCTGTTGAAGAGAGAATTGAGATGAAAAGCTGTAATGCAGATGTGTCACATCACGGTTGCGTTGTCGCTCCGTTTCTTCGTGTGATATGGCAGATCCACAGCAATTAATTTTAAGTGCAGTCTCTATTACTGGAGAGTGGTAACTTGAAATATTTACTACTTTATTTGCTTCATGCCAAGTGAGATTTCACTCAATTTGTCATTAGAAACACTGTTCTTTTCCGAGGAGAGAGTGTATTTACATAAACTGCTCTCCAGTAATTCTGTGTTTTCTGCAGGAGTAGATTATGTGCACAAAAATCTGCTGATGAGCCTGTGGGACAGAGACAGATGTTGGGGAAAGAACAGATCYGTTCATTGCCCTCAGTGGGCTAAAGAAAGGTGAAAGGGATCAAACTCCCATTCTTTTGTCACTCYTCTGCATGCAGCATGGACCCTCATGGGCCAAAAGAATCCCTAAAACCAACAACCCCCCCAACTCTTGAATATTGCAAACTGTGCAGTATTTCTGATGTACCAGCAGAGCATGATTTAGAAATGAAGAATTGCCATCTGCAATGATTTTGCTGGATCCCTTCCACGGTTTCTGAACACCAAAAACCAGAAAACTGCCTGTCTTACCTAATCATGTGAACCTAGGAAGTGAATTTTAGGGGAGGGAGGGAGGGAGAGAGGGTGTGGCAGGCAAATGCTGTGAAATTTGAAGGGAAAGGGGAGCGTTTCAGCCCAGAGCAGAGGGCACACAGAGCTGGCTGCAGGAGCAGCTCCATCCCGAGTCCCAGCTCTGCCATCTGGGGCTGATTTGGATCTTGTTTGTCTTGGTGTTTTACAGGGAGAAATCTGTCAATTCCTCAATGTTGTAGGAATGAAAAATACTCACAGGAGACTCGGAGGAGTCCTCCTCACTCTCTACATCTCCCTGACAGGAGTTGGAGCCAGGTGAGCACAAAGCTCTCTGGGTAGCAAGTGACAAGAGGAAATGTCCTCAAGRTGCACCAGGAGAGGTCTGGGTTGGACATCAGGGAAAATCTCCTCACTGAAAGGGTGGCCAGGCACAGAACAGGGCAGCGGGTGAGTCCCATCCCTGCAGGGATTTAAAAACCACATTGGATGTGGCACTTGGGGAYGTGGTTTACTGGTGGATTTGGAGTGCTGGAGGAGTGGTTGGAGTTGATAATCTCAAAGSACTTTTCCAATCTATTCTGTCCTGTCACTGGTCCTCTTCTCCCTTAAATTTCTGCTGTTCAAGGCACAAACTCCTTCTTACCTGGAACCAGTCTGGTTTTATTTCACGGGTGCAGCAGTCCCATGGATGTGACTGTTTGGGTACTGCCTTCAGGGCTGAGTTAAATTTAAATTGTTGTGTTTGAAGACAAACCCTGCTGCAGGGCCTGGAGGTTGCCAGCCATGGACCAGGGACAGCAGTGGTGCTGTCCAGGAGCTTTGGGAAAGGAATCCCTGTAAAATGCTGTCAGTGCCTGGATCTATGGCTTGGTGTAGTCAAGCATGTTCTGTGTTTCATATTTTGTTTAATATTAGATGTTGTCTGCTCCGTGCTTTGTTTCTATTAATTATCTTTCATTTCTTATCAGCTTCGCTTACGTTTTTTTAATGTAAAACTTTGGATCAGCATTCTAAGGCAAAAAAAAAAAAAAATTAAAGTGGAGCTTTTCTCCCTTGCTGACACTGAAACAATGAATATGGATCAGAATTTTCATTTCCCTTTTTTTTTTACCATATCAAATTGCTTGATAGAGCAAGCTTACCAGCCTAGCTTTACTTTGATAAACCTAATAAGAAAAAAGCACTTTCCACCTCCATATTATTTTATGTGCCTTGTTTGTGACTTCAGCATCCCTYACCCAGGTTTAAAGACAATTTATTCTTTATTGCCCTTGAGTCATTTTGGGAGAACGTTTGTGTTTTTCCCGACGTAAAAATGTCCCCCTGTAACATGGTGAATATTAAATAGGTGCTTGAATGAGGATGGATTGGYGTGCTCTGACCTGACAGCTCCATTTATCTCAGCGTGGCTGGGGAGAGCTGGAATTCTGCTTTGTCTGGCTGTGGACAAAAGGACACGCACCCAAATTACTCCACCAAATGACCAATTTCACCAATGGACCTCGGTGATGGTGTGAAATCCYTTCTGTCCTGCTCTCCTAAGGAGTCCCTTGCTGCCCAGCTGAAAGCAGATTTTGGCTGCAAAAATGCAGAGTTGGTTTCGGGGGCTGGTCCAGGGGGCTCTGCCAGCAGAGAGAGGGCAACACCGTAAATCACCCCAGAGACAGGAAAATGCCTGGCTTTGATATTTCCACCACAACGAACTGACACCCTCCTGCTATAAAGGAGAATTATGGGGAGGTGAAATCCTTTCTCATTCCTGCACTCCAAGGACAAGGAATGTCCAAGGAACGTGAGGTTTAGGTTAGACATCAGGAAAAATGTGTTCAGCATAAGAGTGGCTGGGGATCCTTTCTTTTTAGGTTTCTCCTGAACACTCCATTCCATGAATTCACATTGTTTTTGCTTCTGATCCATCTGGGAGCTGCTGGAAGGGTGTCTGTGCTAACAGGGTGTACCATAAATGCTTTGCTGAGTCAAACACACTCCTGAAATGGAAATCGCTTTTCCATGTGGGAAGAATTCATTCCTAAGGATTAGAAAAATTATCTGCACCACCTACAAACACAAGGGGGACAGCCAGATTAATTATCACCTGCTTTAGCARAAATGGCTGTGTAATGGCACAGAACAAATAGCAAAAATCTGCCTGAGATTATTTTAACTAACACGCTCTCTCAATTGAAATTGAAAATTGTCACATAGGGAAGATCTTTGTCCACCCACAGCAGTGAATGTCACTGCCCCAACCACACAGTCCTTCTCTGCTCTGAGAGCTCCCTGTGCTTGTCCCTGGCTGTTGCCTGGCTCACTTGGCAGTTCTGCATTCCATTTCATGGGAATGAAAGCATTTYATGGCAGCATTCTTTACTCTTCCCCGTGAATAAATAATTAAATTCTTTAAAAGTGTTAAGCAATAATAGATCTGACAGAGCTAATGCACTAAGATCTCGAGGAATATTAGCCAAAATTGTGTCTATTCCATAGAATCACAGAATCACAGAATGGTTTGGGTTGGAAGAGACCTTAACGATCCTCTCGCTCCAACCCCCCACCGTGGGGATTTAGTGCTAAGAATTTAAACCCAGTGTGAATGCAGCAAAGCAAATGAAGATTCATGGTGATTCCCTGCGCCAGTCAAGGCTACAAGAAAAAGCAGTGGGGAAATATCCACGCTCAATAGAGACACATCCTGTTCCAATTTGTCAGGGCTGTTAAAGGTAAGAGCAGCTCAGCTTTGCCTCCAGGCCAGGCTGGACGTCACGCAGGGCCTGAGCTTGTTTGTGAGCTCTGATGAATGGCTCAGGGTTTGGGGTTTTTTTTTTTAAATTGACTTCCTACATGTTCTAGAGAAGAAGTCCAGCCCTGGCATGAAGGAATGTCTCATCATTACGTGGTGGTGATGGGGTGAGAGCCTCCTGGGGGTCACAAGCACAGGGGTGATCACAGAACAGGCTGTGGGACAGGGCCACTGTGGGGTCACCCCAGGCAGCTGAGAGGAACCCCAGCCCCTGAAGAATTGTACTGAGAGCAGCAAAAAGGGGTSCTGCTGCTGGGTTTTAACACCTTTTCCAAGCTTCTGCTTCTTCCTAAAGTGTCAGTCCTGACACCTGGCAGGACCAGCCACAGCCACCTTATCCTGGCATTGCCATGAAGATGAGATCTGCCCTGACTTAAAATGTATTTCCTCTCTTAACTCTGCTTTTTCCTCTCCTAACTCTGCCTTTTCCTCTCCTAACTCTGCCTTTTCCTCTCTTAACTCTGCCTTTTCCTCTCCTAACTCTGCCTTTTTGGTGCATACAAAGAAGTGGCAAAGCCCAAAACTCGGCATTAATTCCATCCAAGCCTGTAGAGCCYATCACAAAACTACAGGAGGGCAGCAAAGCAGGTCCCTCCTCTATTTTGCCACCCGTGAGGGATTGTAAAGGTGTTTTGCCCCCTTGCCGTGATGGCAATAAGCCTTTAACTGAGCAAATTGGTTTTGAGGAACCCGAGTTTGTAGCTTGTTTGCTGCYGCCTTTCCTGCTGTTTCCATCCTGGCTCCGGGCAGGTACAAATAATGAATTAACTGCTGGGTAAGCCCCATGCTCCCCTGAGCAATTATTCTGGCTTTTACCAGGGCAGAACTCAATTTGTCCAGCAATGAGTACAATTTTCTGAGAAGTTAGTTCTGGGTTGGGTGTTAATCACCCAAATCTGTGCAATGCAGGTATTTTTGGGGAGGAGGAGCCTGGGGTGAGCCAAGCTGTCGGATTGGCACGTGAAAAGGCAAATCTTCAGAGCATCGTGGTGATTTTGGGGATGAAAATGCCCTTTCCAGCTGTGTGTGGCTTTAGAACAGAATAAAATATGTGGTGATGTGAGCACTGTGTTCATAACCCTTGATTCCCCAAATCGGGGAGATCACCACTAATGATCCAACRGGAATTTGAATCTCAGATATGTAAAATTTATCTGCTGGAGGCTGGGAATGCTGGTTAGCAAGGTGATTTCCTACATYTGCTGATTAGTTAGTTAGAAACAARGAGYRTCCTTAGGCAGAAAGCAAATCAYRCCAAAGARTTTGAGCAGCAGYGGGCACAGGWTGGGCAGRCATYTGTAAACCTTAAACACACCWAAACAGCAGCTGAAAGAGGAAATCCTGGTGGTGWCTGGGAGAGCCCAGGCTGGAGATGCTGAAAAGCCTGCTCAAGGCTTTTSTCACTGTGTTTTGCCTTCAGGATGCTCAAACAGAGTTTAAATCAGGGCAGAGTTGGATATGAGTTCCTAATTCTGCTGTTCATCAGGTTTATGGACCAGAGTTGTGAACAATAGTGGACAAAAATGAGCTTTGCCCAATTTCCTGGCATCCCTGGACCTGGGGAGCTGGGGATGGGTGCAAAGGGATGTTTGGCTGCCGGCCTGAGGAGCTGCCTGAAGGGACAGGCTGCTTACCTGCCTTGTCCTCAAACATCACAAAGTGTGAGCTGATTGCCAACAGCCTTTTAGGGGAAAAGAGGAKAAAATGTCTGTTTTGTGTCTTCCCTCAGAGTTATTGATTGCACAGCAGCAGGAGGAGCTCCCCAGGGTCTCCCCCGCACAGGGATTCACAGCAGGTTCCATAATCCCACTGTGTTCGTGCCCTGGGCAGGGTGAGAAATTTGGCAAATTGCCTCTTGGCTGGCTCTGGTGAGGTCTGTRGGAGCTGCTGCACCAGTTCCATCACTGTAATCATCTTCCTTCTTTGCATAATGTTTTGATGAGTCAAAATTGCCTGGTGCGTTAAAACAAACGATCTCTGCAGACGGCGATAACAATCTGCATAATTGGAGTTAATCACTGCCGAATCCTCTTCRAATCTGCAACACAGCCCCTTCCTTGGGTGGCTTGGGTGCACAGACCCTGTGCAGAACGACGTTCCCAGCGTTCAAAAAGCGAAGTCAAACACTGAAAGCCTCTGAAAGTGAGATTTTATGGTCTCGTGCCCAATCTTTCAATAGATGCASAGTCACAGTCAGTGTTATATCCTGTTTACTCACTTTGAATGTRTTATTAGGTGTTTATTGGTACCAAAAGAGCATAATTAAATAGCATGTCAGCTGCAGATCAACACTRTATTGATGAGGGCTTGTGGCACAGGAAATGTGTGAATTTTATTAACGTTGTCATTTCCAGTCCCCGGCGTCATAAAGGACTTGGACATTTCCTATTACAGATCTACCTTAACATTGCTAAAGCAATCATAGTGTGGGAAATTACATATAAACTGAAAAATAATTAAAGGCCTGGTGACAACTTGATAACACTGAATAATTGAAGTGTTGGTAACAAATCCTGAATCCTAATTTTTTTCCTGGTTGCTGATGCTGGTAATCAAGATCAAAARTATCTTTGTTGCTTTAGGAAAGCTCACTCAGGGAAGTGAGTGGAAGGGGAAGGAAAAGAAAAACTCCRGATTTAGAAAACTAAATCCTGCAGGTGGGGATGTGCCAGAGCTGACCGAGATGCTTCCCTCTGGCAYTCTTGGAAAAGCAGGAGGTGCCTCAGGAGCCCCTGAAACGCTGAATCTGTTTAGGATGCACATCCTGGGGAATATGAGTGGAAGCAATCATGGATGGTCATTTGGAGAGGGGCAAACATGAGATCTGCAGCGTGGACTGGGGCTAGGCAAGGATGAGCCCCATGGCACAAACCACAGTTGGCTCAGCTCAGAGAGGCCCAGGCTTCACCACGGTGCTCCATTTGTTTTTGTTTTTGTTTCTTGGGGTTTTTGGAGCAGTTGTGGTGTTGACACATTTGGGTTGATGAAGTGCTCGGTGCTGGTCCTCAGTGACTCCTCACAGCTGCCCAGGGCTGTGGGTCACCCCCAGCCCAGCAATCCCACCCTTCCAGGGGTGAGRGCTTGAAATRTGGTTGGGAGGAAAGGAAATGAGAGTSTGTGGCCACATGAGAGAGCAGGGACAGATGAGGGAGCTGGGGCCATCAGCACCTGCCATCACCTCAGTGGCCATGRAGGACTTAGGTGCAATGAAAATTGCATTTGCTGTGATGGTGACTCAAACTGCAGCCTTGTCTGAGAAGGTATTAAACACCTTAATGTTGCCCAGGGTTCTTGGTGCCCGCTTTAGTCACAATAGTGACGTGGAGCAGCAGGGACAGCTCTGCTCTGTGCTGCAGATGTGCCCTCCACCCCAGCTGGATCTGTGCAGGCTGCAGGACATGGGGAGAAGCCCACCAGAAACTGGGAATGGCAGGGGAACAAGCAGCTCTGAGAAAACCCTTTTATTTGTGTCAATATTCAAGTAAAAAATAAATAAACTGCTGAGGTGTGTTACAACAGCACACTGCCTACAACCTGGAGAAAGTCCAGCGTTTTGCAAGGTGATAGAAGGTTGCCTGTGCTTGATGCTTGCAGTAAAATAACCCCATTTTCTTCTTGAATATCCTGCATATCCGTCCACATAAACACAGACAATTTTAAAATTACCTTTTTGCTCCCTATGCTGAAACTAGTCATAACTGCATATTTTTTGTCTGATAAAGCTATATAATAGTATTTTGACATATTTCAAAGCCATATTTAAATCAAGCCGTTGGAGGTTGTAAGTCACATCCCTGGAGGCATTTAAAAGATGGGGACGTGGTTAACGCTGGGCTTGGCAGGGCTGGGTTAGCAGCTGGACTGATGATCTTAAAGGTCTTTTTCGGTTGAAACAATTTAATAATAATGTGGCTGCAAAGAGCTGGAAAGCTGAGATCTCTCTCAGTGCTGTGTGTGGCTCTCATGACAGCTCTCCTCCCCTCGTGTACCCTGTGCTGGCATTACCTGGGCGTGTTTATTGATCACTTTATGGAACAGAATTGGCAGAGAATGACACTGGGGATCAGCTACAGCAGGGTGAGGAGCATTTTGGCYCTGGTTGAACATTTCAGACTGGAGGCAAGTGCCTTATCTCCTCCCTTATCTCATCCACTTCTGATCTCTTGTCAGTCATCTTCACATCCTTTGTATCCCACCTGACCCCTCGTTTGGAACTCTTTAAATCAGGTACTGGGTTTGTTATTTGGTGTTCCTCTGGGTTTGTTATTTGGTGTTCCTCTGGAATTCCAGCAGAAATCAAGCTGTAATTAATGAACAGAAGGAGGAAGAGTTTCTGTAGGACTGGGGCACTGGGGATGTCTGGGGAGAGGCCTGGTTGCTCCCCAAAAACCAGGAGATTTTAAACGTGGAGGGTTTGCTCCACATTTGACTATCTGAATGGTTCTCCCACCTTTCTGAATTGATCATTATGATATAAGATTAATTTGCTCTCAGGGTTATTTAYCAGAGCCTTTTTTCTCAGACTCCCTCAGACACCCTGACACCCACTCTCCCTCCTGTCAGCCACTGAAAGCATTCATGAAATTGCTCTGAAATTAATCAACTTTTGGATTTCTTTCAAAGCATTTTCTGCGTTTTGAAGCCTGGAGTGCATGTTGGATACCCTAGCACACTCCTGAAGCCAGATTTTTACTGTTAAATATTTGCTAGAAGAGTTTTTTTCACTTTTCACCCGATTTCAGGAGCTGGGAATTAAAATAAGCACTAAATATCTTGACACTGGAGATGAAATAGTAAAGGTGGGTGCTTGCTGCAGAAGGCCAAGGTGACTGGAGGTCAGAGCTGACAATTTCTGTGTGATTGGAGCCTTCCTCACTCCACAGCATTGCTGATGCACTGCGTGGAGCCCTGCAGCCCAAATGTGCTCCTGGGGTGCATCTGGGGAGGGTTTGTACCCTGGACAGCAGGGCTGATCCCGCCAAACCAATTCTGCTTATTTACCTCTCTTACTCATAGGAGAACTGTGGATTTCAAACGAGGAGAAACACAAAAACCCTAAAAAAAAAACCAACAAAAAAATTACCCAGAGATTTGACCATTGAGCCTGAGGAAATCTCCTGGTTTTTCCCCCAGTAACTGCTCCAAAGTAYGGACATTTTCAGAGATTACCACTTTGCTGAACACCGTTTTCCCCCTCTGTGTTCAATMTAAAGCACTTTTTCCTTCCACAGCCTATAAAAGAAGGCTAATCCACAAACTGAAAGGCAAACCCTTAACTGTTGCCTCTGCTGAGTGTTGGTGCAGAGAATAATGCTCAGCAAGGAGCAATTTCTGCTGCCTGAGGCCTGATCCCTGCAGGATGAGAACTCAGTGAGTGGGAAGTTTCCAAATGAGCTCTGTCAGCTCCTAAAGAGAAAAAGCAAAGACAACAGCAGTGTGAGTGGGAAAAGCCAGCTCGAGCTCAAAGCCTAACAGAGAGCAGAAAAATGTCCTTGCATCCCCATCTAGTGGCTTTTGGCAAAATAAATCCGTAGTGCTGTGGTTTGGATGAGCTCTCCTCTGTCACTGCAATCTGCTCAATGATATGCTCATTGCTAAACTTATTAGCCAAAGCTGCTCGGTTTGATCTGTTTTTGTAAATATTCCTTGGGGTTTGGGGGATGGCAGAACTCACTGACAGTGGAAAGGAAATTTGGACCCAACTTTCAAAGAAGAGTTCATTCAGCTGAGGAAACTTTTTAAGAGTGGGACAGAGCAGAAAGATTCACAGAACAGCCCAAACTGTGAAAGGTGAGCATCCCCCACTGGGCTCATACCCACTCTCCCACTGTTTGTTCTCTCTGCTTACCCACAGAAAAGGTGATTCATCATCCTACATACATTCTAAGAAATATTCTGATTTTGTAGCAGATTTCTGCCTGGCCAAGTGGCTTCTCCTGGGATGCTTTGGCTGCTCAGAGCATTCAGGTCCCTTCCCTTCATGTGTGGTGTGATGGCTGGGCTCAGCCTTGCTCTGAGAGCAGGTAACCAAAAAATAATTTAAATTCTGATCCTCCATTTCCTGTCCCCCTCAATCCATCCTCTTGAACCCCAAAAACCTCTCAGGACCAGTCTCCAGCCTTACTACTTGCACTGCTCTCTTTGCTAGGGACAAAATCTCTTTTGCTGGCAATTCCTCATGTTTTGGTACAGCAGGATTTGCAAACAGCCCTGTTTTGGATGTGTTTAATCCTGCTGATGCTGGACTCCCAGCACATGCTATTGGCAGCAGTGCAAGTACAGCCTGAGAAGTTTAAATTCTGAGTTTGTTTTCCTGGCTGAAGACATGTGAGTTTTTGA
>NW_026623299.1:2630105-2632000 GCF_030028575.1 Malurus melanocephalus
GACAGCCTAAAAGATGATTGCTGTTTAGAAGGTGAATTCATTGAAATTTGGTGTCTGAATATCCAGGCAGGATACTCAGATTTCCAAGCTTGTTGTGGTGGGAGATGAAACATCAAAGGGGGCTCGGGGCCATGGGCAATGCCAGCCTCACACAGGCCTGTCCTGGCCAGAGTGAATGACCCAWTTCTGCAAGATCAGCCCAAAACTGACCTCGGGAGCCGCGGCGTACGGGAGGAAAAACAGCAGCTTTGTTTTCCCGTGCCCGCAGCCCAGCTCTGGCTTTAGCCACCCGCCGCACCGATCAAAAATCAGCTTTTTCAGTTTGCAGGGAAAGCAGAGTTCAGAGCGGATTGAGTCACGAGCTCGCCAGGAGAACGGCGAGCAGGGCTGGCAGAGGGCACACGGTGCAGAGCCATTCTCTGCCAAGGCCTGGCAGTGCAGGCAGCTGCCCACAATGTGCCCTTGTTCCAGCTCCAGAACAAAGGCTGTTGTTGGAGCTAATGCCGGCTCAGGGGTGGCAGTGCCTACGTGGGGACAGCCGGGGGGGACAGCGAGGGGGGCAGCGCCCCGGGGATGTACAAGGAGGTTCCCGAGGGCTCTGCAGCTCCTGGTGCTGGACATTTCTCAGCGGCTCCTGGTGCTCCAGGAAGGTATGGATTGCTGCTGGGACCTGAGGGGTGTTTGGGTTTGGCAGGGTGGGATGAGGGRTCACTTAACTGGGACAACGCAGAGGGGCCTGGGGGACACCAGGCTGCTTGGGACTCAGTGGGACACTCCAGTTGTTGTCCGGGAAGGCAACTCTGCTGGGAATGCTGAGGGATTGCATTCACTGATGTAAAATCTTAGCAAAATCACACGGCAGCAGGAGCAGAATCTGCACTTTAGATCTACAGCAAAGAGTTTCTGGTCTTTCCTCTCTTAGAATGTTTTGAATATTTTGTTGAAGAGTAGCAATGCAGTTGTTTGTAGCTGGATGTGCTGCTGCGAACCTGCCTTGGGGTGGATAACTTAAATCCACCTGGAAGCCAAATCTGGTACAAACCAAGGCAGGTCACTCGAWGGTGAAGCACCTCCACCTGAGGTCCGTGCTCTCAGGGATCTGTGCGGGGCAGGTGGTGTTTTGGGGATCTCAGCAAGGGGGAGGCTTTATCTGTCATCTGCTCAATCTGTTCTACCCACTCTCTTCAGGGACAGGGAAGGATCAGGATCCTAATGMTGCCCTTTCCACCGGTAGATTTCACTTGGAAAGTCTCTAAACCCTTTCTTCTTTTTACATTTGTGTTATCGGACTTGAGGCAAAAGGAGCATCAGTCCTGTGGGTGCAGATAGGGGAAAAAGCAGTGAGCACCCAGGGCTTTCTGCATTTGGAACTGCACCTTCTGCTGTGTTGTCCCTTTCTGGGGACCTGCAGCCATCTCTGCCCCGCATACCTGTTAAAAAAAATGTTTCTAATCCCTGCTATTTAGCAAGAACCGTTGCTTTCTAATCCCTGCGGTTCAGCAGGGTGGGAGCAGGCTGGGCTCGCTGTCCCCTACCCTGGTGCTCGTCCCCCCATCCCTCTGGGGCAGGACAGGGGGTGCCCGCGGGGCTGCAGCGCTCTCTAGAGCTACTGCCACCATGCCCCATTTCCCGTCAGTCGGAAAAATCACTTGCTGTTGTCTCCGGGCAGCCAGCGAGCTCCTCTCGTCCCTGGGGAAGGCAGGGATCTCSCAGCGCATCCCCCAGGCAGCAGCGCGGCAGGGATGCAGGAAAGCGTTCCCACAGCAGGAAGGAAAGGCAGGGCTCACGGCACATTAAAAATCGTACGGAAACGACCCCACCCTCAGCCACTTCCCCTGGGGCTCCGAAGGCTGGCAGTGTCCCCTCCTGTGTGTGTTTGTCCCTTCGCACTGAGG
>NW_026623299.1:2632560-2639431 GCF_030028575.1 Malurus melanocephalus
GGCAGAGCCGCAGCCGGACATGCTGACCAAGGGCTGACCCCTCGCCCCGGCCGGGTCACGGACCCGCGGGATCATCGGGCACCCCCCGGCATGGAGCCGGCTCCCGAGGTGAAGAGGTGCGTGGGGTTTGGGGATCGGGATGGGGTTTTCCACCTGCTGTCTGTGTCACTGTGTGAGAGGGGAGAAGCAGCGGATGCGCCCGAGCTCTGAGAAGCATTGGGTCTAAGCAGGGAGACCTTGAGCCCCTCTGCAGCCTAAATTTAGGAATAATGCACTTTGTGAGTTRTGAAGATGTTCTTGCAATTTGTGTTCCCAGAAACAACTTTTTCAACATAAAGGGCTGCATCGCTTAAAGTAATATTGTGAATTCCTAGCACCTAGTTCTGTTCGTGGAGGAAGAGATTTAACCTTGCTGACAGGGAGCTCAGTCTTAGCTGAGAGCCACGGGCATCCTGCTTGGTCCTGCYGCTGGGTATTGATGCCCTGGGATGGACAGCACCAGCCCAAAATGTTATTTATAAGTTTTAGGTTCTGGTCTGGATTTTAAGCCAGATTTTGGAGGAAGTCTGTKTGTTCCTGTTTCACCTTCCCAGCARCAAGTGTTAATCAGTCTCAGAATCTAACCCCTGCCTAGGGAGAAATGGCAAAAGTGCCAGTGGAAGAGATCTTGGCATCATCTGTGCTGGTGAATGCTTGTGCTGAAGTGTGTCTAGGTCTCCTGGCAGGTCTGCTGGCATGGCTGGAAACACTTGACCGGTCAGAAATTGAGTTCATGTCCAGAGTTGTTTCTCCCTGCACAGGAAAAGCCACACTGCCTTTCAGCATTTTAGCAGGAGATGTACTCTGAAAACCATTTTGCTGTTCACCCAGCTGAGGGGACAAAATAGCCCTGTGTTTTGATGGGCAGAGATGGAAGAGGTCAGAGGGATGAGTGGAAATTGGAGGGACTGGCCTGTAGCCAAGCTGGAGCTCTTGGAGGAGGGCTGAGTTCTGGCTTCTTCCTGCTGAGCTTCTGAGAGGTCTTTCCTGGGGAAAGGTGAGGTCAAGGTGCTRGAAGAGAGACTTTGATTACCTCATGGAAGCTGGGTTACGTGGCTTTGGCACTGAACTCAGATGAAATCAGCTGCTCTTGCAGGKCTCTGACAGTGCCCCAGCGTGTCTGAGACTTCTGAGACATCTGAGCCTTTCCTGCCTTCACTGACCAAAGCAGGGCAGTATTTTCACGTGGTCACTTCCTTGCTGCATGGCCAGCACAGTCATTACAAATATGTGCCTCAAAGCAACACTGCAACACCCCCTTCTTTACTTTTCCACCTCCTGCTTTGATTTTCCTTCACTTGGGATTTTTTCCTTGGCAGAGGAGACAGTTGGGCTGGGTCTGCTATGTCAGGCTGCTTCTCCTGAAGCATTTTCCAACAGCAAAGCCTTGGTGTGTCCAAGCAAAGGTTGTACAGGACATCAGCCCAAAGATTTGCTGTGCATCTCGATGCTGAAATGTATTTATCCAGGAGGTGATTATTCCGTTTGCAGCCTCATCCCAACCCTTTTTTTTTGCAGAGGTGAGGTCCTTGCTCTGATTTAAATTCAACCCTTCCTTTTGCCAGTGGCTCCTCATCCCTGTTTTATGTATCAGGCACATTGTTAAAGGAAAATGAAGAAAGGAAAATGGGAAATGAAGAAAGGAAAATGGGAAATGAAGAAAGGAAAATGTCAGTGCACTGGCTGGTTAATGGTTCAGCAGGGGTACACAAACTACCACAGCACATCTCAGACAAACAGTGCAGCACAGGTCAGCTGTGGGTGCCCCATCCCTGGCAGTGTCCAAGGCCAGGCTGGACAGGGCTTGGAGCATCCTGGGGTAGTCAAAGGGAGCTGGAATGAGATGAGTTTTGAGGTCCCTTCCAACCCAAACTGTTCTATTGACTCTAGGATTCTGGAATTCTGTGACTATGAGCAGCTACAAAGAAGTTTTGGCTTCCTCTGGTAAAAAAAAAAAAAAAAAAAAGAACAAAATAAATTATTGATTACCAGGAGAGGAAAGTTTGTCCTGGGGCATCTTCCCTTTGTTCTGCATTTTCAGTGCAGCTTCAAAAATGCATGCAGGTTCTTCAAATAACTGAAGTGCTATACTTTCCTTACAGGAATAGTTTCCCCAGCATGAACTTTGAAGCAGAGATTCTGACAACTCCACACGATAATTCAGGTATTTGGGAGTTAAAAAAAGAAAAACAGAGATTAAAGAAAAATACCCACTCAGATTGCTATCACTACAAACATATTTTAATTCTTTTGGAGTTAGAGATGGCTTAAAAAAAAAAAAAAAGGAACAGGGTGGTAAATGGACTGCAATTCAGGTGATTTCAGGCTTCTGTTAGAGTTCAAAGTGCTGAGGACAGACATTGATATCTTCACCTCCAGTAGGGGTGGACCAGGAGCACAGCTGCCAATGTGATTTTGGGAACAGCAGAGGCATTTGAGATCGCACTGTCCTGGATGAAACATGCCTAATTTTGTTATTAGTGGTGACTAAGAGCAGGTGATAAAAAAGCAGCTCCTTGAAATGCAAAAATGAGGATGAAGATGTTCATCCTCATGTCATTCAGGGGAAAAAGCTGATTATTTTCCCCACCAAATGATGCCTTTTCAGCAGTGATCTTGCAGATGGAGGTGATTGAGACAGACTCAGAGCTGCAGAGCATCTTCTCACCTGGTCCTGCCATTGCTCCTCAGCCCTGAGCAGCTGCCAGATCCTGTGCCCTGAATTTAGGATGGGACAGTGAGAAAGGGAGACTTTGCAATAATTCCTTGAGTATCCCTTGGTTTTGGCTCAGAGAGACAAATCTTGGTGTCAGCCCCCCGCATTTGAACAGGAGCCCATTCAGATGAAATGTTTTGCCATGGATTGCCCTCCTGGCCATGAGCTGCGGTTCCCAGCAGAGAATTCTCCTCTCAGCCCATTTCAGAGTCACAAAGGAGATGCACAGGGCTGGTTATTTTTGCTTCAGTTGCAGGAGGCAGTGTTTGTGTTGCATCACCCTCCTGGGATGTGTGCCCATCTCAGTCACACTGTCCAGCACGGGCACGAGTGACTGCCCCAAGGCTCAAACCTGCTGTGGGATTCCCTTCACCTCTTTAATCTTCAACAAAACCCCCCAGTGCTGTCCCTTCCTGCAAACAGAGGGCCCCACATCTGGCTCAGGGAATTTGGGGATATTTTCCTCAGGCTGACCTGTAATGATGAGTCACTTCACAAACATGCTGGTGTSAAAGGCTAGCCAGGAATAATTTTTGAACCCCGAGTGTGAGCAGGTTGGAAAGTGCATCCTCTGCATCGTTTTCCCCAAATCTCTGGCTGCTGTTGGGTTGGGCTGGATTTCTCCTATGAGGTAAGAGCTTTGACCCTTCTCATGCCCCAAAGCCACTGACATGCAATCCATGTTTGCCTCCCAAGAGCTCTACGTGTTCCCTGCCATGAGAAGCCTCACGGCTGAGGAGTACGTGGAGGCCTTTAAATCATTCCTGGATCACTCGACAGAGCATCAATGCATGGATGAGTTCAACAAGGAGCAAATGCCCGGCATCCTGGCTGGGTAAGAACCCCTTCCACTGAGCTGGGAAAGCCATCTGTCACCCTGGGAGGGCAGAAAAACCTTTAAGGGTTTTTTTGGGGCAGGAATGAACTTTTAATGCTTTTCAGTTTAAGTCCTCTAAGAGAGGTTTTTAGGATATTCCGTTTAATGGCTGCACAGCACGTGCTGTTTCAATTAACACACTTATGCTGAGGAAAGAACCAAGACCTCATTCTCATGTCCMTCTCTTTTCATGAGCKGATTTCCCGRGGATTAAARTTGTGGGGTTTTKGTTGTTTGTTTTTTTTCCAAAAGAAAGCCCTCTTGTGTTCTCTCCCTGCTTTTGGGACTTCATCACATCCACCCAAACAGGAACACATCTMTAATTCTCTCCTAGTGGCTAATTTTCAGCTTTCCCAATCCCATAAAACCTCCTTATTTCTATCCTAAGTCGATTTGCATTGCTYAAGTACCAAATGATAATCAGTTTTGGAAAGTATTGGTGTAATATCTTAAGACTGAATAAGTGCAGATATCTTCAGAGCAGCCTAGATCCAAAACCACAGGAAAGCCCTTTCAAGTCTGGATAACTTTTGGATGTTACAGGAACTGTATTCTCCATTGAGAAAAAWAAAAGTTTAGGTAGGCATATTTTTAAACTGCAGATCAAATTATACATAAAATAAGCAAGAAAATAATAATAATTAAAGATTGTGTTTAGAAATTTTGATTGTGAATTTAAATCCTGCAGAACACTGTGACTTTCTGTGGGCTGTTCAAAGGGTCTTGACCCTCACCAGGGCTAAGGCTCCTGGATTTGCTCACACCCTTCAGGATTTGATGCTCATTCCAATCACTGCTGTGGTGTCTCCTGTGTTTGGGAACTCAATCCCCTGGCACAGACCATGCCTGAGAGCAGAGTAAAGCCACAAATTGTGTCAGAGCGCGGCTGTTATTAAATATTCTACCAGGAACCATGTGACTGGAGTCTTTGAATAAGTGATTTTTCTAAGATAAAAATTCTGATYTTCCATCCAATTCCAAACCAAGATTAATGTTGATAAGAGATGATTCCCAATCACCTGGAYAGCCTGATGGTTGTACTTTCTCTGGCCATTTGTACCCAATAYTTTCTCCAGACGGTGCAGAGGTTTTTCCCTGGCTCACCGTCCCCAGCAGAGCCATCCCAGCCAGGTACAGCCCCTTTGCCCTGGGRTTCCCAGAGGCCTTTTTGCACAGTGCCAGCTTGAAGAAAACTCCTTGGCAAAGGGTGAGAAACTCTACACCCTGGTGCCTACTGTACTTTGAAATAGGAGCTGCTCCTGCCACGCTGGTTATCACTGGACTCCAAAGGAGCACTCAAATTTCTATCCCAATTCATGTGCATGACATGAAARTTTCCAGGCCAAGGTGTCATCCAASCTACAGGAATGAAAACATGAAGATGTGTGACATGGTGTGGTTTAATTGTGTACATTTATCCTTTCAGTCTTGGCGCTGGAAAATCGACCATCAGCGTTCTGGGAGTTGGGAGTGGCACAGGTGAGGAGTTTGGGGATGGGGGTGAGAACTGCTCAGGCATTAATGACAGCATTTCTCATTAAAGCAGAAAAGGGCAGGAGGAAGGGAAGGAGCCAGGACGAGAGCAGGGCTCCTTCCCTTGCTTCCTTCACCATCTCCCTGCTGAAACACTGCTGCTCAAACCTTTCTGGGCAGTGAGATATGTGGGATTTCAGTTTAGTGCTCAAACCTTTCTGGGCAGTGAGATGTGTGGGATTTCAGTTTAGTGCTCAAACCTTTCTGGGCAGTGAGATGTGTGGGATTTCAGTTTAGTGCTCAAACCTTTCTGGACACTGAGATATGTGGGATTTCAGTTTAGTGCTCAAACCTTTCTGGGATTTTAGCTCAGTTTCTGCCTCTTGGGAACTCTCACCTGACTTTTTTTGCCTCAGTGTAATGACTCCTCCTTCTGGTTAGGTACAAAAGCATCTTCAAACCTTGTTGGAGRGAATTAGAAACATCACAGGGGTTCTTTCCACCCCAAATCTTGCCTTAGACTGTTCCCCATGAAGGGATCTCTCCTTTTGCTTTGCTTTGAGGGATCCCAGAGGCCAAGGCTGGGCAATGGCCTGCTCCCAGTATGGCAAAACCACCTCCCCACATTAGCATGGGACTGCATCAGCTTTTTCAAGGCATGTTTCTTTGTTATTGCTGTGCTTTTACCCAGTGATAAGCAGAGTTTAACTGCAAATKATATTTTTCCCCAGGGAGAAACCCATCCTTCAGAAAAACAGCTCTAAAGCTATTCTAAATGCTTTTTTTTTTAAGAAAAAGCCAAAACAACAAAACAAAAAAAAAGTGGTGAAACAGCCAACTTTGCTCCTAGGGAATCTGGGAGAAAATAAAGAGTAGAGAAAAGAAGCGGCAGTTTGATTTGTCAGAGTTTACTTCTGCTTTGAAAAGTATTTTCAGCTGAATTTTAAGTGCTAATACTTTCAAATGAAAGTATTTTTGTCACTGTTTTTTTTGGTTTTGTTTTCCTGAGTAAGAGAAAATTAGCATTTGATTGTTTTTTCCAACTGGGAATACGTTGGAGCATATGAGAAACCAAGCAGGAAGAAATCATTCAGTTCTCAATTACCCTCTGTTTTCATTAAGTAATATAAAACAGAAATTCTGACTCCACAAAAGCACAAGGGGAAAATGAACTTTTAGCACCATCCTTAATTTTCCTTATGTCCTTTTCAAAGGAGGTGTTAATGGAAAAATAAAAAATCTAAAATTCCCTGTGTTTGCTGGATAAGTGCCCCTTAAGTTTGTCCACAGATGCAAGAGCTGAACTTGTGGGGCTGGGCAGGGAGTGAGCTGGGATGGCACCGAGAAAAAGGTTACATCTGATCCCTGACCTTTTCAGAGGTGTGCTCTGGTTTCACAGAGCCCCCAGAATTAGTTTAGTTGATGAAAATATTAATGGGGATTAGTGGCCGACCGTGCATCCTGAAGGCTGTGTTGTGGTCCAAGTCAGGTTTGCTCACTCACCCCGTGTTTCCCCGTGGCTGGTTTAACTCTGGGCTGGAATTTGTCAGGTCCAGAGAGGTTCCAGCCCTGTCCCAGCCCTGCTGTGGTCACTGCTGAAGGGTTGCTGCTGGCAGGGCAAGCTGCAGCAGGGAAATTCCTGCCCTCGAGTGCTGTATTTTACTGCTTGATTTTGAAAACACCCTGGTGGAGGATGTTATTACCAGTTTTTGCAAACACTGGATTAAGGAATTTTATGGAGATGGAGTGGAAAAAAAAAAAAAAAA
>NW_026623299.1:2639439-2643744 GCF_030028575.1 Malurus melanocephalus
AAGCATCATTTAAGATATCCACTGGTCCCTGCACCTGCCCTCAACGGATGCAGCCACAGCCTCTTCCTCGAGCCTTCAGCCAGCCCTGCTCTGCTGCCACTGCATTCCTCACGGGCCCTGGGGTATTTTTTCTCCCATTTCAAAAGTCTCATCCTTCCTCAGACATCCCTGCAGTGCTGGCGTGGCTGATATTCCTCTCCTTGAATCCTATTTACTGCAGCACCAGCCAGGGATGACGGCTCTGGCCGTGGCTGGGACAGGGCTGAAGGAGCAGGGAGGATGCAGGATCTCGTGTCAAGGGCTCTGTGTGTGACATTTGCAAGGACAGGGCTATTTTAGGCTCCACCATCAGCTACAGGCAGGATTCTTGCAGAAGTCCCATCAAGGTGGTCATATTTGCTGTTTATTTACATCGTTTCAAGTGAACCAGGGGGGCTCCTACACTTGGTATTTCTGGGAAATGAGCAGCCCGACCTGTATCACCTCAGAAAGGGCTGGAATTTTCCTARAACAGGAGGACAGAGTGCTGCTTGCTCCTCCAGAGCTTAGACAGCAACGCAGGAGCWCCAACAGCTAAATCTGCAGGGCACCTCCACACAAACATGTGAGTCTCTGCTTGTATTTCCAAGATAACCCTCAGTYATGGGATGCCCAGGGCTGTGACCATGTGGACAATCCCCAAGAGGAAGGATCCAGGATGCTGCATGTCAAAAGGGTGTTTTCTGTCGTGATGCAGCTTCCCAGGTCTCAGGGCTGTGTCACAGCAGCCCCTGTGTCCCTGTGACACAGCCCCAAAGCCACCCCATGCACGCTGGAGTTACACACCTTTGCCAGCTGCCTCTTTCCATTAAAACTTTGGGGTTTGCTGAAAACTATTATTTAATGTAATATTTTTCATGGTGTTTTTTTTAAGCAGTGAGCTGTGATTCTTCTGTCCTGTCTATCCCATGAGCCAGGGTATTGTCCTCAGCAGGTTTCTGTGCTGCTGTTGTCTCTGCCTTGTTCTCAGGCTCCTCTGTTCTTCTCTGTTAGCTCGAGCAATGTGATGCCATGGTGAGAGCATCACCAGGTGCCTCACTGCTGCTGGGGGGTTTCCCTGGCATCCTTCCATCACGTTTACCTGCTTTCTAAAGCAGTGAATTTGTGTTTGTGCAACAGGTGAGCAGGATCTGAAAATGATCAGGATACTGCAGGCTGTGCACCCAGGGGTTTTTATCGACAATGAAATCGTGGAGCCCAACCCACAGCACGTGGCAGCTTACAAAGGTAAGGCTACACTGCTGCCTGGCTTAGAGCAAGGACCATCCACTGAAACGATGAGTTTTCCTGCTRTTCTGTGAAATTCATGGTTTTCTTYTACTTTTTGAAACAGAGCTGGTGAGYCAAGCTCCAGACCTGCAGAATGTTTCTTTTATTTGGCACCAGCTCACTTCCTTGGAGTACGAGCAGCAGGTGAAAGAGAAAGGCACACATAAGAAATTCGACTTCATCCACATGATCCAGGTGATGGACATTGCTTTAGTRCAGGACTATTGGCTTTAACTACTCCCTTCAGTTCTTCTGGGTGCTTGAATTTAGCACCTGAATAACTCCTGCAGCAATAACTCCTGCAGCAGCTCTACAAACACCAGCCCTGTGAGCTGTCCCTAAACGTGCATGCAGAATCAGGAAAGGCTGGGAAGCAACTGGGACAGAATTTAAAACACCTCTAAAGGAAGGGTTGATGCCTCTGCACTGTGGAGGAGGAATAATGGCTGTGTGCCACTGTCTCCTCTAGATGCTGTACCGTGTGGAGGATATTCCCAATACTATCAAGTTTTTCCACAGCTGCCTCGACCATCGTGGCAGACTCCTGATCATAATTTTATCAGGTAAGGGAGACCTTGCATTTTTCTGCTTCATTGCTGGAGTTTTGAAAAGCTTTGAATTTTGAGAGCCACAAATGTTTATCTGGGGATGTCAGTAGCGCTTGTTCTATACTAAATAACTAAAAAAAAAAAAAAAAAAAAAGACAGATTTCACATGGAACATGCAATCTTGGGCTTATCTTTGGACTCCATGTCTGATGGGCTCACTTAGGCACAGTCTTAGTGCTCAATTCCCTGCTTATGAAATCGATGTTCGTGAATGAGGGTCAATCCCTCCTCATGGTGAAATCAGCACTGTAAAAACACAACCTGAGCTCTGTGTGGACCCATCTTTGGGGCTCTTACATCTGCACAGCAATGGCCCAGACCTCAGCAGGGCAACAGACGCTGCCAAGAGCTGCAGGCTTGATGCAGGATGGGAAAAAATAGAGGTCCTTGCAACATGATGGAACTTATTAAAAAAATAGAATGTTTTATCCCTTGGGCCATTTATTAATCCCTGGCTCATGGTGTGGTGGATAAAGCACAAATTCCCGTGTTCCCCATTAAAACTGCCTCTCACACTGCCTGTAGGCTGTTTCCCCTGCTATTTGGGGCTGTTTTTCCAGGTTTCTTCAATGTGCAGTTATAATTGAGGTTTGATGCGTGGACACACCTGCACTGCTTTGGCCAAGGGACAGGCACAGATGTTCAGGCTCAGCATATTGTGTGTGCCACTCCTTCTGGGTAAATTCGGTGCTGGAGACCATTTCCTAGGAATTTYCTTTAAACAGGAGAGTTTTGAAGCGGGGGCTGAGAGAGACCAGAGGTGCAGGTACTCACAAGCAGACTCAAGGAAGGGGAAAGCTCAGCGAGGGAGCTCTTCCATCTGTCATGGTTTGAATTAATCCAATGGGAGCAAAACACTCCCAAGTTCCAGCAAACCTCCCCCCCTCTCTTTTCCCCACCCAGGTCCTAGAGACAAACTTTTCCACAGAGAGGAAAGTGAAAAGAAAAGGGAAAAAACCTTATTTATTTAAAATTATAAAAACACAAAGAAAAACCTGTGGAATCAGCTGTTAGATCCCAAAGCCTTTCTCTTCCCTCATGGGAGTAGCTTCCCCTCCGGGGCCCCCAGAGGGGTTGGACAGAGTCTCTCTCTCCGGTGGTTCACTGAAGGATCTTTCTTGCCTGTCGTGCCACGAGAATCCTCCAATTCTCAGATGACAAAGAAAAAAAAAATCGAGGAAAAACAAGTCCAAAGAAAGGGAGAAAAAGGAGCAGTCCCAGAGAGCAGGCGGCTTCTTTTCCACCGGTGATCCCGAGAGAGCCTCCCGAAAGAAAAA
The DNA here is from genome assembly GCF_030028575.1 of Malurus melanocephalus. Classification (NCBI taxonomy): domain Eukaryota; kingdom Metazoa; phylum Chordata; class Aves; order Passeriformes; family Maluridae; genus Malurus; species Malurus melanocephalus. The sequence goes on from NW_026623299.1 coordinate 2,642,633, forward strand.
AAAACAAACGTGTGTGTCTTGTCCCTTTCCCTCCCATTGTCCTTGAAGGGAGGAACATCACCAAACAAACCAGAGCAGTCTCGACTAATGKRKAGTYMCAGAAGGGTTGTTTAACTTTCCTCTAACATAAGCAGATGATAGGAATACAATACTCAGCTAACCTAGGACACCATCTCATTCCATAGTCGCTTTAGCTGGTGTGTCACTACCTGGGCTTTGCCCCAGTAACCCTCCCGTGTCCCGGCAGACAGCAGCGGCTGGGCCAGCCTGTGGAAGAAGCACCGGGACTGCCTGCCCGCCACCGACAGCGGCCACTACATCACCTGCAGCGGCATCACGGACGCGCTGCACGGGCTGGGGCTGCAGCACCGCGTCTACGAGTTCCCGTCGGGATGGGACATCACCGAGTGCTTCGTCGAGGGGGACGCGGTGGGCGGCCGCATGATGGATTTCCTGACGGGSACAAAAAACTTCCTGGGCACGGCCCCGGCGGCGCTGCGGCGGCGGCTGCAGGAGGCTCTGTGCCAGCCCGAGTGCAGCAGCACCAGGGACGGCAGGGTCATCTTCAGCAACAACCTCAGCATGATCGTGGTGGAGTCCTAAAGCTCGGGCTGGGGTGAGCTGGGCATGGGAAAGGGCGGTGGGGACAGGAGGTGACCCGCAGGATCTCGGGGGACTCAGCTGAACCTCCCCCTGCCACGCTGGGCTGAGCTCCGTGTYCAAGGTTTCACCCTGGCTGCTCAGCCCATCCCTAGGAAAGCATTTTCCAGAGCTGCATCTCACTAAAAGCCTACCTGGACTGGTATATTTTAACAGTAAGCATCCCATCCATGCTTTCACAGGACACTTTCCCGTGTAGCCAGCATCGCGGGCGTGTCTGTGCGATCTTTGCAGCTGGGAGGAGGTGGCAGCCCCTGTTCTGGCTGTTTTCRGACTCACTGCTCCCCTGTGTGCCAGGACAAAACCAGCACGATGTCCCTCCCTTGCTGCTTTGCACCCAGGTATCGTCGCCGCACAGTGAGTTGCTCTGCACTAGGCTATTTCACACGGTTTTATCAGCGTAGGCATTCACTGCCCCGAGGCTCTCAGCATCCTGCAATATAGACGTGTCT
>NW_026623299.1:2644045-2645425 GCF_030028575.1 Malurus melanocephalus
GAAAATGAAGAGCAAAGAGGTTATTTAGTTAAAAACAAAAACCATGCAAAGTAGCATTTTATGGAAGGATTAAGGGTTTCATGTGAGTGAGAAAGATGAGCCTGAGGATGCRGAGGAGAGGGGAGGCCTGYCTGAAAAGGCARTGAGCCCATGGAATCACTGTSRTTCCACTCARTCCTTCCRTTTTTTCAGGCWTTTTTTTTTTAGGTTTGGTTTTTATTACATCTTTTTGAGACACAGCCATTTCTCCTGAAACTACTGTGAGGGGGAAAAAAAATGAGCAAAATAATTGGAAAACAGTAGCATAATACCATCTCCCTGGCACGACTGAGRCACCCTGGCCTGCAAGTACCGTTTGCTGTCGGTTCAAGAAACATCAATCAAAACTGGCCAAGCTCCTCCAGAGTGCCCCATACCTGTGCCCAAGCTTCTCCCTTTGATCCATCCTATTGTTTATTCCATCGGCATCTCCTTTGCCGGTGCTGGCTCCCAGATCTGGGCAGGCAGTGGGCAGCTGGGCTGTGGGACAGGCTCTCAGCCCTCCTCCCTTCAGTGCTCTCCTCCTGCCATGAATTCCCATGGATTTCCAGTCAGCAGCCGTGTCTCTGTCTCTTACCTGGTAGATTAAGAGGAAAAACAAAAGGTGCCAAAAACCAGGCTTGCTTTTCAAGCTCCAAAGGAAAATCTACCTGKTAGGCTTTGCAGAAATTAGTCACAATACAGATTTACCAAGATCTTGCCCAAGCCAAGAGGTTTTCCMCCCCTCCTTGGAGCTTCCTGAGCAGATAGCCACATTTCCAATAAGCAGATACTCAGCAAGATCCATCTGTGAGCACCACATTTACCCACACCGTTGTAAATCAATGTGCAAAYGCTCAAAAGAAGAGGAGCACTTCAAAGCAGCCTGTTTAGTGACAGGCTGGGGAGATGAAACCCCGTTAAAAACACGGCTGCTAATGCTTTATGCGTCRTTTTCCCTTTGATTCTTCAAAAGCGAGTAATTTATCAACAGCTCTGCTTGTGCACCTGGAATAAAAAGCATCCTGAGTGTCTGTTCTATTTATTTATATATTTATCCTTYGGTGAACGCGCTATTTAATAACTTTGTTTTGCTTTCTAAAAGATGCTCTCTCCTCCCGCGGGGAATTTTAGACCGTGCTTTCCCAGCAGCAGGAGTGTGGCCACGAGAGGGCTGCAGCAGCCAGAGGAACGATTCCACCTCCCAAATTCCTGAGCTGAAGAAGCAGAACCAGGCAGGCACACAAATGCGTTCAGCTTCCTTTGCTGGCTCATGGCATCMCGATCCCGGCAGATTGGGACCACATTTTAATGGGTTCTGACTGATTCTGGGCTCTGGTTTGTAAAAAAGTCACGATGGCA
>NW_026623299.1:2645604-2650884 GCF_030028575.1 Malurus melanocephalus
TGGCTGAAGTGCTGCAGCTGGGTCTGGGGACAGAGAACAGGAGTGACAGTTCCCGGGCAGGGAAACACAAGGAAGGGGATGGCAGGACTCAGAGGCTGCTTCAGCCTTAGCTTTGAGCCAAATTAACCCTGCTGAGCTCAGCCCAGGAGGAGCCCTGCTCCGAAATGAGTTTCCTGGCATTTTTCAGTCAGTGAGGAGTGAGGAGCCAGTCCATGTCCCTGCTCTGTCACCACCACACTTGTTTCCAGCCCAGAGAGATGATTTTGTGCAGAGCCATGCAGTAAAAGTTGCTCTGTGTTCCCTGCAGTAGAATCAACACCTACAAACCCAAACTGAACAGTTTYACACGGAGCAGTTTCAGGTTTTATCCCCATTTCAGTGCACAGCTCTGATTGTGTGTTACAGCCCCCTAAAAAAAGGAGCTACAGAGAGCAGCTCTTTATAACATCAGGGATGGATAATTTTAGTTTTATTTAGGGCCTATACACAGTCCTGGGGGCTGAATGAAGCCTTTGAAGTGTTAAGGCTTCTCTACTCATGGATATCATCAGGGGAGTGAAGGTAGCATAGGAACTGCAAAATCTAGTAGCTGATTTCTGAATAATCTCATTAAAAAACAAGCTCAGTGAAATACTGGGGCATCTACTGAAAAGATTAAACCTATTCTCAACAGGGGGCTAAAATAAAGAGGCTGGACTTTTTTTCCTCCCCCTTCAATATTTGCCCACAAAAAACTTGTGTAGGCAAAATTTGCCCTCAAATCATATGTGTGGGATTGTACTCACCTTTCTGGAGACCTTTGTAGTAATAACAACCTCCTRGTCACAGCTCTATAAAGGGGTTTATCATCCTGCTTTTTAAACTAATCTCTTTTTGAAGGTCATATCCTCCAGACTGAGGATGAATATCTAATTCAAGTCTAAAAATAYCTTTATTACTAAGCATCACTCCTCRTAGCCATTCCACTCCCTTACTGAAGTACCAATAGAAACTTCAATCTTGCTAAAAATGATGAAAAGACCTCTTAGGCAGAAAATGYGCTGTTCATCCCCTATTCTCCTTTAATTCCTTGTTAACAACAAATAAAKAAAGAAAGAAACAAATCCCTCCAAGATAAACGTTTGGAATAGAAGCTCCAGCTGGAAAGATCTCGTKCCTGAGGAGGGATTTTGGAACATGTGAGATGGCAGAGTCCCAGTGGGGCTTTTCTTCTCGTCTCCAAGAAGGAGCAGAAGGGAAGAGCAGAACAGGAGTTTCATTTCCACTCCCCAATTCCTGAAAGTCTGATGACACTTTCGATTAGACCTGCCAGCAAATTGGGAGAGAAAAACATATGTTTTGTCATCCATTGTAATGAAGGTACCCCTGGTGAATTTATAAGTGTGATAAGGAAATTTTCAGAGCAGTCCSCAGGTCCCTGTTGCTTTGTTAACATTTTTTAGCATCCTATTAATCACTCTGTATGCATCTGTCAACAGCAGATATTATGGATTAAGGAAGATTACAGCTCATTGCTCCAGTGGCTGTTTTCTTTAGGATTTCAMTCCACGGGCACTTTGGCATTGGCCTCCCTTTGACAAAACCAGCCCCTTGCTTTTGCAAACACTTTGCAGTGCTTCCCTGACTGAGACTGGGTTTACTTTTTAAAAAYATCAAAAATGATCATCCAGAGACGAAAAGTTTTGATTTTATTATGTCTGGAAGAAGGGTTATTGTGCTTTCAGTGGTGAACAAAGACCTTGATTTGGAGATGTTTCYGTGTTCCAAATGTTTCCAAATGTTGACTTTGGTTTGTTGTGCAGATCATGTCATTTGTTGTTTGGGGAAAGGGGATACTATTTGAGGAAATTCAGATAAAAGTTCTAAAGATTCAATGAATTTCCCCCACAGACTTTTTCCATTATTTACTATCAGCTATAGGATATTCTCTAATTTTATGTATTTGTTATCCATTTTGGGATACAGCAAAGCAGAAATAACACCAGAGAATCAGACAACTCACCCATGAATAACCTTCCAAATAAAAATTATTCACCCAAACTTACCCTCTTGTGCCAGGGCTTGTTTTTACACATAAAAATAACAATATCAAAATTACCAATTTTGGTCTACACATCCTTCCAGAGCTTATTTCAATCCTACATCTTGTCCCCAAGGCCTCATTCTTGCTCATTCCTTCCTCTGGCAGAGCATCCCCCCACCACAGCCTTATCCCAAGGCAGCCAAATTCAGGRAAACTTTCCTCGTGTGCTCAGAGGACACAGGGTCATGGCCAGCCTTGGTCCTGGCTCCTTCACAATTCCTGGCAAATATTAATGCAGATTTCTTCCTTCAGAGCCTCAGGTGACACAGAGCTCATCTGGGTGTTTTACTGGGAGCATCTCTCACCCCATCAAAATGTCTTAAAACAGGCACTGCCAGAGCCTGCCTTCCCTGCACTTTGTGTAAATTATCCCTGAGCCAATGCCTAATGTTTATTATTTCTGATGCTTTGAAATTTTAAACTAAGGGCATTAATATAAGCTGTAGTACAAGGCCAGGTAAAGGGGTTAATTGGAGAGGAAATTTTTGCTTTTCTGTGTGGGAGAACTAATTTTGCTTCCCCTAACCCCCAGCAAATACAGTCCCCAAGTTCATTCTCRTTTTGGTGGGAATTTAAATAAATCTTCTAGTTCCATCTCTCAGCCACAAATTGCTTCTGAACATAATTAGCCTTTATGCTGATATTGGAGCCTTGTTTATTTGTGTCACAACGGTCCCTGCGAAGTGTAGGAATATATAAAACTTCACTCAGGCTCAGACAAAAACTCCCCCTTGGCCACAATCCTGTACTTCCAAGGGAAGGGAGGAAAGTAAGGAATATAGAAAGAGTCAATATTCTACAACTTTCTTATTCTTCCGTCATCTTCCCCTCCCTTTTAGAAACCTGTCAGACCTCCTGTGCTGGAGGCTGCATCCAGGCAATSCTCCCTCCTCCTTGCCTTTCCTCATTCATTTCCATAATTTCTTTCCATGTCTTTTGCAAAWATAGGCAACAGATGAATCCATTTTGAATGCTTCTGCACAATCCCTTTTATCTTGGTGGAAGATATCTCCTTTTTTTAAAATAATTTCCTCTAATGTGAGGACCATCTGGCCAACTTTCACATACACCTCGACTGCAAAATGGTCTGTCACCTTCTGATTCCAAAATCAGGCTAGAAATTATTTCAGAGATAATCTGCTGWCCAAAATCTCTCATTTGGCTATTCAACAGAGAAACATTAAAGCCAGACAGTGCAAGGGAAAGTTCATTTTTGTAATTAAGGGCCTCTCCTGTTCCCAGGACATCTGTATTTCCATGGGGCTCTGCCATGGGCTTTCCCAGGCTGGCCATGATCACTTCATCTTTCTTGGAACCAATTTTCCATCTTTAAAACCTTCCTTTCCTCGCAGGCAGGTCGTGAGTCTGGATCCATTACTGCAAGCAAGAGATTTTATTACTGAGGTGATAAGTGTCATGCCAATACAATAGGAATAATAAATAACTTCTCTAAAAGTGTAAAAGGGCCTGACATTATTAATTGCATTTCAAGCTCTTGCAGCGTGTGTGGATTGGGATTGAATGCAGAACAGACCAAAGTTTTTTTTTCTTGCTTGCATTTTTGCTCTTTGGAAAGATGTTTTTGGTGGTTTTTTTTTTTTTGTTTTTTTATTTTGCAGCTGAAATGTCCTTGGTGCATTGACCTTGAAACAAATCCCACCTGTGCAAGCCCCCAGAGGGTCAGAGGTCCCTGCTGGGGTGCAGAGATGGAGGGACACCCCTCTGACAGGCAGGGCAGGTCTTTCTTTTCTCCTTTTCCCCTTGAACAGCAAATGCAAATGCTCTAAATCTCAGCCCTAAGCAGAGAAGGTGTCGGATGACTCCAACAGGAGGCGATGCTTTTAGATAACTTATAAAAGATGTGGTTTCCTGCATCTCTCCTGCAGGCTTTTATTCCGTGATGGATGTGCAGAGGGCCTCACAATGCCCAAAAGTGACTGAAGCTCTTGGTAAAAGGCAGAAGTTGGTGTCAGGTGCTGGCACAAAGAATTGCACGAGGCTGCCTCGCACATCTGAGTTGAGACGCTCACAGATGAGTTCACTGAGCAAAAGCAGGGCACAGCAGTGGATTTAATGTGTCCTTTGAACCTCCTGTGCCTCATTCTCTGTCCTCTGCTGTAACATTTATCTTCCTCTGATCATTTAGCAACGGGCAGTTGTTTCATTACAATGGAAATAAAAATAGTTGACACAAAAGGGYGGCGTTTCGCCCGTTCGGGGCGACAGCGGAAAGTTGCACTCCTGAGTTGGCTTGAATAGAGTGAACAGTATTCAGTGGTGACATGAAAAAGACCTCTCAAAGGAGATAATGCCTTCATCCAATTAGTCCTTCCTAATGAACTTACCCTTCGGAGGTGGGCAGAGCAGTTTCAGCGTGAAGTTTGCTTCCTGTGATCATTTGTGCCAATAAAAGYCTTGCGAGGAAGCTGATGAGAACGGATGTGAATGTGCCTGAAGTGAATTTATTTTGATATTTGACTTGCCAGGGGAAAAAAAAAATAAAAAGTGGTTTGTACTTTTCAACCTGATCTGCCATTGTGCTCTCTCCTGATGATCTTGTTCTTTAATAACTCCTCAAATTATAATAAGGCTTCTGGGCATCCGCTTCCCTTTGAATGTGCAGCTGAGAAAATTCCGTGTTTGAAACACTTAGAAATGGAGTTTTATTTGATAACCTGTGTTTTTGAGGTGGGTAACTACCTTGCTGAACACCCTGATGGTTATTTCAGTAATAGTAGTCTAAAAAATTCTCTTCTGGCTCTGAGAAATTTGGACTGAGGAAAGAATCCTTTTTCCTCTGTGTTATGATGATACTTTGCACTTAGGCACATTCTTTTATCAAAGCATGTTTTATTCATCAGTGCACCAGGCCCTCAACTGGTTTTGTTTAATTGTGAATCTCTTTATACCACAGGCTTGGAAGTCCAGCTGTGACATTTTTTTTGTGCTTTTTCCTGTGCTTTGGAGATCTCAAGGAAGGAAGTGCCAGAAAAGGGGAAAAGAAATGTGAAAGTTCAACCAAAGCAGGAGTCAGACTAAAACAAATTCAGAAGGAGGGAAAAAGTCAGAAGTATTGATAAGAAGATTTTTAAAACCATGTATTTATGACACGCTGGTTCTTTTATAAAATTGGACSCTCCTGTCGATCTGCAGTCAAAACTGATTCTAAAGTGTGAGACCATCTCCAAATGAGGGCA
>NW_026623299.1:2651037-2656677 GCF_030028575.1 Malurus melanocephalus
GATTTAGGCTGACAAAATGAAATATCCAAACTTTAAATGTTGGCCACTACAACTTGTCCACTGCTACGAAATGATTCAGTAAAGTCATCATGAATAGCAACTCTAAGTCTGTAATTCTTCCCTATCTCAAATTTAACCAGCAAAAAAAAAAATCTTTAATGAGGACAATGGAGCTAATAGCTGGGGAGAATTATTTTCCAGCTGCTGCATGGGTCTGGGGTCATGATAAAATTAACCACTTTGAAGTTGTGCAGCCCAGTTTCATACCTCAGACAAAGAATTGGGTTAATTTTTGAGCACTGCAAGCTGCTCATCCTTCTACTTCTTGTGGCAGGAAGGAATAATTTTTAGATTGAACTTTATTAAGCATGGTAGTGGAAAAGCCAGTGTATCCAGCCTAGTGCATCCAGGTGRTGGGCACTGAATTAATATTTCTTTCCATACTCTGGAAGAGTCTCTCAATCAAAATGAGACTTTATGGCCTGTTTTTAATTTCACAGTTATAAAGATGAACATGCARCTTCTGCAGAGAAATAATTAGGTATTACAGAAGAAAGCACGTCCCTATCAAATAATAATAATACATTTAATTAAGTGAAAAACCATACTAACTCTAACAGATTTTACTGTCTATATTTTATTTCTAGATTAATGGGTATTTTGTTGTCCACTACTAAGTGTTCTTAGTGTATAATAATGCTTTTCTTAGTTATTATTTCTATTTCTATTCCATGTAGTCTAACAACTGCTACATCCATTCTTTTCAATTAATGTCTTGGTACAGTTTCTTTCAATGAAAACATAGCTCCTTTGCTCATGTTTTGCCAGACATTTAGCCCTGGGGCTGAACCAGCCAACATGTATTTTTGTTTCCCTGGTGATCCCATGGACGAGCTCGGGTTAGAGTGGGTGCTCTTCTAAAAAGAAAATATATAATCACATGTAATKGCTTGAAAACTGGCAGCAGGTTAATCAGAGCAAACTGTGGTCCTGAGCTGGACATTCAGTGGCTGTGAGAGCTGAACCTCAGCCATCATGAGGTTCAAACCAGAAAAGGACATTTCTGCCAGCCCCAGTTTTCTGTGTTTTTAATGTGATCTCCTCCTTAGAACATTTTGGGCTGTGCCTCGGAGCAGGAGGGGGGAAATTCTGCTGTGGCTCTAAAAAATCTGTGGAGATTTTTTTAAATTTTTTTTGAGTATTTTTTGGATATTTTGGGATTTTTTTAAATTTTTTTGAATATTTTTGCGATTTTTTGGAAATTTTTTAGGTGTATTTTGGATTTTTTTTTTGTTTTTTTTGGTAATTTTGGGATTTTTTGGGGTTTTTGGGGTACTCTGCAGAGTAGGAGCAAGTAGGCATAAACACATGCCCTGAGCTGGGTTTAAAAGCTCCCAGATGCTTTTAGGCTTTGATGCTCGAGTGAGTCCTGTGACAGTGAAAGACGCTGATGCATCAGCCCCAGCCAGAGCCAGAGCCATCCATTTACCCAGGGAAGAGCTGCAATAGATCAATGCTAAATGCTTATTTGTGCTTCACTGCTCCAAGGCACAGAAACTAATTACCAAAGATGAATTAGCCCTTGTGACAATGACTAAGAAATACACGTCCCAGGATAGACCACCTTGACCACAAACACGCATAATTCTGCCTCTGACGAGGAGTGGCAGCAGTTCCACAGCTCATCCCTCAGCCAGAACTCTCTCAGGGTGGAGTGCTGCTGCCTTTTTCCATGTTCTGGAGAGCTGGCAAACATTTGCYGAGCCCCTGACAATTCCTTTTCTCTGCAGGAGTCTCTCATTTGACTCCTGTGTGGCTCTGTTTGCCCAGCTGCGGATTAGCAGCAGAAATAAATAAAACACCTCGTGCAGATAGCAGCAGACCTGACGGATGGCAAGCTCTCCCCAAGGGTTTTGGGTTAAAACATGAGATTATGAGCTTTGTCTTTACATCCTGGCTGCTCAGGAACTGCAAGGGCCCTGCTCTGTGTCACCTGAGCAGCAGCTGGCAGCAAATTKAAAGTTTTGTGTGTAGAATGTTATTGAAAAGTAATGTTTATTGAAAGTTTTGTTGTAGGATGCTATTGAAAAGAGTTTTTCCAGCAAAACCTGGAAAACTGGTGGTTCTCATGYCAGCTGTAATCAGCAAATGAGAGCTGGTCAGGATTACAATAGGTTTGTAATGCCACTGTTCCACTTTTACCTCCCCTGGACCTTTCCTGACGAATTCAGTGGATCTGAATCCAAAAACATCCATCCCAATCTTATTCCCTGATTCTCTAACTGGAGCTGAGAGATTCAGGATGGATCTCTGGGAGGCTGCAGAGCTCCTCTCTATTTTCCCTGCAAGGAAAGCAGGAGCGAGCTGCTTCCATTGCAGCAAACTCTTCTGCCCAAACTCTCACAAAAAGATCTTGCCAGGCTGAGCACTGCACATCCTGTGAGTTGTGTAAAACCAGAGTACAAAGCCAGAATGGATTCAGCCCTGCTTGCTGGTGTCAATATCTGTGGGGAAGCTYCTCTGTGACCCAGGCTGACTAAAGTGCCCTCAAACAACTCAGAAATGACTGCACTCATCCCTGTCTCCATGGGAAGTGCTCTACCAACCCATGTATCAGCCCTGCCCTTGCCTTTTTCACCTGGCTGGATCATTATGGCACCACAGATCAATCTCAGCCCTCCCCTGTGCCCCTGTGCACTCCAAACTGTGCTTTCCTCTCACTGTCACATCCCAATTCTCCTCTGTGCTGAAGACATTCCCTGGGCTTGGGCCATCAGCATATTTTTATCATCACAATCCTCCTTTTCTGCCAAAATCATGGATGGAAACACCTGACCCTTGAGGAACACCCTAGAAAATGTCTCCCTTGAGCAGTCCTTGCTGCTGGACCCCAGATATAACTAGGGGGTACAACCTGTGATTTTATAACTATGTTTTAGCAAGCTAATATTTTCTAAAAGTGAAAATCCCAATTTCTGCCAGAGAAACTGAAACATCATTAACATCTCTGTGACATCCTCTCTCCAGTGGCTTCCCAACCAGCAGAACAAAGCACTGAAACAGTTTCTGCAGGCAGAGCAAGAAAACAAAAACCAAAACAAAAATATCAATGGCTGCTGACACTATGCATATTTAGCTCAGAGACCAACCTAACTCTCATGCTCTTTAACATTCCATGTTTTAAGCATTTACTAAACCTCTGAACCCCAAGCACAAAGGCAAGAGGAACTTTGTGTTTCGTGCATTTTTTTTTTTTTCACAGCTTTGAGTATGGTGTAAGCAGCCAGGGAGCTGGGAGCAGGGAGCTTTCCATAATTTTGGTTTCCAGCAGCAGAGGTCAGCATTGCCCTGCTGATGGACGGGCACATTCCCACCTGCAGGGAACAGCAAAACTCACAGAGTCAGTTTTCAGCAGTCCTGGCTGTTCTGTTGTGATGGGTCATGGCCCTGGATGAGGTGTCCCCCAGGCCTGTTCGTGTCGGGGCTGTGTTTTATCTGACTGATTTACATCTTGTTCAATGCTGAGGGATGTTATAATGACCTGCCAGTGCCTATAGATAATTATTGCACTTCTAAACAACCAATTGTCCACTCTAGTCAGGACATTAAATAATTGCTCATTCTTTATAAAGTTGTGCTTTTGAYACAATGTGGGTCCAGGAGAAGAAACAGAAATGTGAGCAAATCCTCAGATAATCTATTTACTGCCTAATTGCTGTGCTATGTTCCTAATAATTTTTCCTAAGGTGGGAAATGCACCTTTTTGACTAGGAGTAGCCTTTACTTTGAAGTCTTTGGGGGTTTTACCTACATTTTGAGTGACTCAGCCAGGCAGTTTCCAGTCCATATGTTCTGCACCATGCTGAAGTTACACCACTCTTGACACAAAAAGAAAATATTGCACACCAGCAAGCCAGCAGCTGTGCAAGTCAAACTGGTCACCTCAGTGTTGTTATCAGCCAAAATCCCCAAACTCATAACAAACCCCAGAAGTTGTTGACAGGAGTAGTTTCCATCAGACATGCTGTCTGGCACTCGTGTGCCTCCCTTGGAGCAGGGGAATGGCACAGGGCAAAGCTGTCCCCAGCAGCCTGAGTGGCCCTTGGGGACAACATTGGCAGCCCTGCAAAGCAAAGTGGCTTTGGTGTCTCCACGGATGGATGAGGTGCAGATCAGCCTTCAGTCTGTGCTCAGGAAAATGGATTCTGTCTTCCCCCTCTGTGCTTCAGGAGGTACAAAATTTTAGGARATAAATTTGGGCTGAATGCCTAACAAAAATAAACTGGGTCTGGTGTATCCTGGTAACGACAAGGAAATTTAGGTGCAGTTGTAATTCTGCTGATCTTGGCCTTCCATACTGGCTATCAAATTGAAGATCAACATAAAATCACCTCAAAACCTTTTTGATGTGAGAAACTTTGAGGGAAGCTGCCTAGGGATCCCAGGACTGAACTCTGTCAGATGAATGAATCCTTATTGCCATTCCCTCAGCGCCCCTCAGGCATTTRTTGTATCTCATACATTCCTGTGCTTTCTTAAATTTCCCATCTCTTGTAGATAACTGCAATTCAGCAGGACAGGGTTGTGAAAATCCTACATTAGACCCCAAATGAGAAGTAGAGCAGCAGGMCAAGGATTAACACAGCAGCTTTGGTCTCAAGATGAACTCACTGTGGGGTGGGAGCAGCCTGGGCTCTCCCTGCTCTCCCCACCTCTCCACCCTGCACTTTGGGAGGTTTTTCCTATTGAATTCAYGAAAGAAACACCACACAGAATCCCCTGGCCGTGGCCACAGACTCAATCAGTCTCAGTCCATTAGCTCAACTAATCAATAGCTGTAAGTGCCATAACGCTGTCTGCCACTTCATCACAAACGCCGGCGACTTACAGGAGGCCACGCGTAATTACGGGCRCTCTCTCCATCAGCTCCAGCAAAATTAAACAGCCAATATTTGGGTGTCTGGCAGGTGACTTCTCTCAGGAAAGCTGGCACATCCAACTTGAAATGAGCTGATTAATGGAAGAAAAAAAGGCGCCTTTGTGTCGAGGCTTTTCATGATGTTATCACGTCACTGTCACCCCGACAGCTCAGGGTGGGTTTGGATGGCACAGCTGCATCTGTCCAGCTGCATTTTGGGGTGCTGGCCTCAGTTATAATGTCACTGTCACCCTGGCAGCTTGGGGTGGGTTTGGATGGCACAGCTGCATCTCTCCAGCTGCATTTTGGGGTGCTGAGCTCAGTTATAATGTCACTGTCACCCCGACAGCTCGGGGTGGGTTTGGATGGCACAGCTGCATCTCTCCAGCAGCATTTTGGGGTGCTGGCCTCAGTTATAATGTCACTGTCACCCTGGCAGCTCAAGGTGGGTTTGGATGATGCAGCTGCATCTGTCCAGCTGCACTTTGGGGTGCTGGACTCAGGTATAATGTCACTGTCACCCTGGCAGCTCAGAGTGGATATGGATGGCACAGCTGCATCTGTCCAGCTGCATTTTGGGGTGCTGGCCTCAGTTATCACATCACTGTCACCCTGGCAGCTCAAGGTGGGTTTGGATGGCACAAATGCATTTCCTCAGCTGCATTTTGGGGTGCTGGCCACAGCTGCAGGGAGCTAAGACAGGGATGTGCCCCTGGTTTTGA
>NW_026623299.1:2657007-2661561 GCF_030028575.1 Malurus melanocephalus
CCAAAACTTTTTAATGATCTCCGTTTAAAGCAGAGGTCTGTCTCTGCAAAGCCAAAAGTGGAGCACATTTGCATTTTCACACTTGAAGGCTGGAGCTGGACCTTTAGCCCTGCCTTACCAGGAGCGTTCCAGAGCCAGGGGTGCATCCACAGCCCAGGCCTCTTCACTGGACTATGAGCTCTAAAACTCATTAATTATAGCAAGACTTTCCATAACTGCTTCACTGTAACCRATTTCAGTTCTCTGTGCATTTTCATGTACCCTTCCCATCCCTGGGYATCCTAATTTGAAAGAGACTCCTTGCTGCCCTGCCCCACTGTTCCCAGCTCCCCATGAATTTGGAGGTGGCTGCAACARGAAGATAAGCACCCAGAGCATGGCCAGGAGGTGATTGCTATCACTGAAACCAGTGAGCAAATCCTGAAGTGCTTCTTTTGCCATCATTAACTTCACCAGTCAGAGCAGAGACAAAATCAAACCCARGTAAAACACCAAATATGATCTGCAGAGCAGGCTCATCCCAGGGCAGAGACTGCAGAGGATTCCTGCTCAATAAAAGCATGAATACACCTATATATAAAGAAACTCAGAGGCTTTTATCTGTGTGAAGATGAGAGGTGAGTAGGGATCAAAATAACAAGACGGCAATGTAGCTTTCTAATAAAACCCTGATGCCTTTAGAGTAACTGGTCCCCGGTTTATTTAATCAGGAAAATAGCTGGGAGTTTAAATAACCTGCAATATAAAGCCTGCACAAAGGGGAGAGCGAGCAGGCTGGGTTGGATKTGTCCCTATCTCGTGGGAGGATGTGATGCTGAAAGAAGCAGTGACACTTGGAAACTGCCGACAATGGCAGCTGGATTGAGGGGAGAGATAGAAATGGTAATAAAAAAAAATATTMTTTCCAGCAGCAGTTACAGGCCTGCAGGGCAGAAAGGGAGGGGAGAGCAGGGATCATGGGGAGAGATAAGGAGGGTGAGTGAAGAGTGAGGACAGCAGGAGCAGCAATTGCTTGGGGAAAAGGAGCTCAAAGGATTCAATCCAGGGTGGAGCTGCCTCCTCCCAGATGTGCCCTGTGCAGGGTGATGGTCAGGCTCCCTGCAGGCATCCCTCACCGCCCCTTCCACACCACACATCACCCACTGAGCATATCCTTTGCAGAAAAATTCCTATTCTGGCAAAATGGTTCACATCTGGCTTCAGAGCAAATAAATACACCCTCAGTTCAAGGCTTGAGGAGACGACCGTCGTTTTTTGGGAATGGATTTTCACAGAGGGGGGGAAATCCACTGCACTTTCACTTCTTGGGAACCTTTAAGATGGCCTTTTCAGCTTGTCTTGCTGAAGCATGAATGGACTCTGCAGGGAGGAGCTTCCAGTCAAGGCTCCTGTTGGCTCCAAATTAAGTTGTAATTAAAAAAAAATTAAATGACAGCACTATCCGTGAGAAGCTCTCGTACATTTTCACTYGAGCAATGTTACAGCACGATGTCAAGGGCTTCTGCATGATCCATGTACCTCACACTGATAAGTGCTAGCAAGGAAGCAGTGCTTTTGTGCTGATATTTCACTGTGAAATCCCACAGCTGCAATGTCTTTTGGCAGTAGGTGGTACATTCAGCTCCAAAATTAATATATTAGTTCAAACTGTAGTAAAGAACCATAAATTAGAGCATGGCTCTGTTCAAAGCCAAGTTCCAGTGTGGCTTTGGAGAGCAAGTTTTCACACAGGCAGGTGGTGATAGAGCAAAGGGGAATGATTTTAAACTAAAAGAGGGGAGGTTTAGATTGGATATTAGGAGAAAATTATTTTCTGTGAGGGTGCTGAGGCACTGGCAGAGGGTGCTCAGAGAGGCTGGGGCTGCCCCATCCCTGGAAGAGCTCAAGGCTGGGTTGGACAGGGCTTGGAGCACCCTGGGATAGTGGAACTGTYCCTGCCCATGGTAGGGGTTTGAAACAAGATGGTTTTAAGGTCCCTTCTAACTCAACCYCCTCTATGATTCTCTGGCCATACCAAACCCTGATGGGTTGCAAACCATCTCATTTTCCATCTGAAACAGCAGAGTCCCAGTTTCTAATCACACGTGACTTTAGCTGGTCATAACATCAGGCATTAAAAAAAAAGGTGAAATAATGGTTAATAGTAGTTTACAAAGCTGCCAGTGTGTTTCTGTGGCCCTGCACAGTTTGTGTGTGGCTGTGAGCTGCTCTGTGCCATTAAAGCTCACTCTCTGGGTGTGCTGGCTGAGAATGAAGGGCTGCAGGGACCAAGGTAACCCTCCCTGGCCAGTCATGCTGCTTGCAGGAACACCTGATCTTTGTTTTTSTTATCCCTCCACCTCTGAGCCATTGTTAGGCCTGGGAGAAATAAAACCAGCAGGAGCTGAGCTTCCCCTSCCATCTGTGCCCCAAGGGGAGCTCTGGGGCCACGCAGCTCCCCTGACAACATCCAGTGCTGCTGAGCCCTCTTCCCACACAGGCACCCCAAAGATCACTGTCCCTCTCTTTTCACACAGATCCTCATCAGGAACCCATGAGAACATCCCATCATTGCAATGAAATGGGCGGAGGGGGCAAAAACCTGTGGGTTGGGAGGAAAAAAAGAGGAAAAAAGGCAAAGAAGAAAGAGGAAAGGCAAGTGACTGCTATGGAGGCACTTGGGTGCTAAACCCCAAGTTTAGGATACTCTTCTCTGTTCCTCTTCAGAAAGATTTGTGGAGCATTTTAGATGGAAAGGTTGCCATGGCAATTGGATGCCCAAGGGGGTGCACAGACACCAGGGATTCCACCCCTGGCTGGCACTGCCAGCTGCCATCCAGCCCAGCAGCCCACAGGCTGGAAGGCAATAAATTTCCTCAAAAATATATTCTTTACCATGCCAGAGTGATTTACAGGCTGGGTTTGGGCACGAGTGGTGGCTTCCAAACATCTGAAGTGCTCCTAACACAGACGGGTTTTGATTGTGAGAGCTGTGAGCATCTCCTGCCATCGGAGGGGACTGAGTGTGCCTAAACCCTTTCCAAAGCTTAACACAAATTCCCACWGGAAGAGATCTGAAGGGCATGGAAATGTTACACTTCAAGCAGGGAGATTTAGGAGGCACGGGAACCACGGGGAGGAGTTCCAAGCGGAATATTCAGTTGTCAAATTACGCCGTGACGGYGCCGCTCCCCCTGCACAGACAGCRGAGCCATGTGCTCAGGGGGATGATKCCTTTCCAAACTCAGCCTAGGAGAAAGCCCTGCTAATTTTGGTTGATTGCTTTTGAAATGTGGCTTGTTCARATCTTCCTTGTCACACCAGCTCGTTAGGGAACAGCTARAAGAGGAGGAGGAGGAAAGGGGAAATTAATAATTGGGGAAGTTGCCAATGGGAAGTGGATGTTGCACAAATATAGGAAAGGCAGTGATCTTTTTTGGAAATATTTTTTGGAAATAAAAAAATATTTTGGAAAAAGTAACTATTGCTGTTATAAGTGAAGATTAATTAAAACATGAGCAGATGTTAAGAGCTGCACAACTTCTGTCTCACCTAATGCTTTTATCATCCGTGGGTCTGAAGTTCCACTGAGTCAGCCTGGCACCAGGGGCAGCCCCTCATGATGATCTCCAAAAAAAAAATGTCCAAGATGCTATTTTTCATTTATAGGTAGTTGGATATTTCCGTCAGTTCTGYCCTCATATCACTGCATCTTCAAAAGAGAAAATAATTGTTCCCATATATGGATAAAATGACCTGAACATTGCTTGCTAAAATGTGTAGAAAACCTAAATCAGCAGCAAAAGTGGCCCACAAGAAAAGCCATCTCCTCTTCCCTGGCATAACTCTGCATTCCCATAACATCAATAACCTGAGCCAGGTCTTTGCTGAGTCCTTCATGCTTCTCCAGCACAGAAAAAAGTTTCTTGGCAGAGATTGAAGTCCCCAGGAAAAAMTGAGCTTCACTCAGGGCTAGCAGGAAGCTGAGGATCTTGTGTCTGGTCCGTCAG
Source organism: Malurus melanocephalus (assembly GCF_030028575.1). Classification (NCBI taxonomy): domain Eukaryota; kingdom Metazoa; phylum Chordata; class Aves; order Passeriformes; family Maluridae; genus Malurus; species Malurus melanocephalus. Next base: position 2,660,997 of record NW_026623299.1, read on the forward strand.
TGCTCGTGGCTTTGCAGGACAAGAGGTGCACTCTGGATGATTTCCAGCAGCATCCCCTTCCACCAGCTCCTTCTGGCGTGGAGCACCAGCTGGTGAAGGTGTGGCCATCCTTGACCACCTCCAAAACCAGGCAAACTAATGAAATCCCCTTACCAATGGTTATTCTTTATTTCAACTAGAATTTCTTACTGAGATCAATTCAATTAAGAATTTCAGTTTCAAGTTGCTAATTGAAATGCTCTAATTTTTTTTTTTCTTTTTCAGTATGGGAATAGAGCACTGATTTSTTTCACTAATTGCAAGCCAGAAATTTGGAGTGCTCCATAATGAGATATTTCACAAACAATCTTTGATTCAATTAATTTCAGGAAGGAGGAAAAGCAAAATTATTTTAACTAAGGCACATATTTGTAAAAATTTAATCTGTCCCTCAGATGTACTGGGGAAGATAAAAGGACACATTTGTTGAACAAATTGTTTCTCAGCAGCCAAGTTCAGGTTTTGTTGTAGCTGTTCAGTGTATTATGACGACAAAAAGTGAAATACAGCCAGGTATGAATTTTTG
>NW_026623299.1:2662241-2707059 GCF_030028575.1 Malurus melanocephalus
AGGTGATGGTGCCTGTGCTGTGTTTGAGGAAGGACAGYAAATCCTCACCCAGATCACACAGAAATTCATGGGGTGCAGCTGTGGGGGAAAGCATCACACCCACCCCRATCTGCTGTTCGTGCCAAGCCCACCCCAAAGCCGTGGTGACACAGAGCCCTTCCCCTGGGGCACAGACACCCATGGATCCCCTAGGGCAGCCCCATTGTTGAGGGCTGCCCTACAGAGCTGCAGGAGGGAGGGGTGGCTGTGGTGAAACCCCTCTCCCCCTCCCAGAGAATCCTGAACCCACGTATGTGCGCATGCAAAGCGTTGGAAATTTCCATTTTAATAAAAGTAACCTTGGAGGAGCGTGAGCAATAACCTGTCTGTTCTTTGGCACTGACAGTTCAGTTGTCCTGAAAAATGAGATTTTGCTAGCCCAGTGCAGCGCTCCTGTTATCATGCCCAGCTTACATCAGCGTGCTTTATTAGGAGACAGCAGAAATAATTCTGCAGACATTAAGCAACGTCTCGCCTCTGCTTTTATCAGGCTGGCCRTGAGTGATTACATCAGATCCACAGGTAAGCCAAACAAACCCCTGGATCTTCGGGCTCAGATATTTGGTCTGTCCACAAATGCTTTGAAATCTGGTTACAGAGTAGAAATTAGGTAGTTCCTGCACAGCCTTTCCCGCTCCTTCTGCCTCTTGAAATTTCAGTTTCTGTGTTATATTAAGGCACATGTATTTCTGTGTTATATTGAGGCAGGGGGACATTGCACATGGATCCAAGCCTGTGCCCAAGCTTAGCTTTTCTCAGCTGTGGCTCCAGGCTCTGGTCCCTGCTCCAAAGGGATGGATCTTCCCCCAGGAGAGGGTCATTGCAGCCATTCACGTGATGGATGATCTGTTCCAACGCTCCCATCCCTTCCAAGATAAAATCAACGTTGCACAGCTTTAATCTTCTTCTCATGTAGGCAGCAACCATCCCAGTGCCCTGCTTGTACTCTGTTTTTTGCTAATTTAGATAGGACTTTTCATCTCTGAAGGCATCAGTTGATTCACCACTTACCACAGCTCTCCTRAATCTTCAGTGGATAATTTTTTCCGGCCATTTCCACTACTGCCATGGGACTGACGAGGCTGTTGGAGCTTGTGGATCAGCACAGCCYGCAGGAAATCCTGTGCTGCTGCTGGGCATGGCTGGAGGAGCCAGCCTGGAGGAAATCCTGGGAGCCTGGAGCAGGGCAGGTTCCCCTCCCCTTTTCTCCTTCAACSAGGGCTCTCTCCCAGCATCACCTGGAGCTTACCTGGGGGAAGAGATCAGAACGATTCATTTGGACCAAGACCTTCTCCTTCTTCCCAGAGTAGAAATACTCAGCCCAAATCCATGCAGTTGTACTCTAGAGAAGGAAATAATCTGCAGATGTTGGCTGTTCCCAGCTCTCGACTCACCCTGGGGGCCAGACAATTTCTTGTGTCCTTGCCAGGTTTCCAGGGGGACTTGTCTTACTCACAACTTTTCATTTTAAAATTATTCCACCTCACATGTGGCCAAAAACCTTCAGAGCTGTGAATTGTCCCTTGAGCTGTCATGACAGAGAGATGTTTAATATATAATAGTGATTATTTCCCAAATATTGGTGCCCTCRGGGCTTGTAGGATTTCTTTTCAGTAACTCAGCCTCCTGCTGTCTGGGACAGTGCTGTATATAGGAGGACACATGGCACAATGGGACAGGAAGGTGGTTTTTCTTAAATAAATATTAAGAATCTGTGACTGTCCCATCTCTGGAAGGGCCTGAGGCCAAGTTGGATGGGGTTTGGAGCAAACTGGTCTAATGGAAAATTGGAATGAAATGATCTTTAATGTCATTTTAACACAAGCCCTTGCATGATTCTGTGATGGTTCTATGATGTTAAATACTGTTTGTTCATTAAGGTTAAACCACCTCAATGAACAAACCCATTRATCTGCCAGGTCTGTGTGTGGCCARTTTCTCTGCAGRGTGTCCCTTTGCRGAATGGTGGTGGCCTCYATYGTGGCCCTTGTCCTTCTGTGCTGGTTCACAGCCCCTGGCTCAGCACAGCCCTGCCCTGGGCACAGCTCTGGGCAGTGCTGCAGCATCCCCACCTCCCCAATTCCCTGCACCAGGGCAGCCCTGAGCACACATCACRCTGAAATGGCTGGGATTTCACTTAAAGCTCACACAATGTGTCCCCAGGGGAAATTAAAAAGCAAATTAACAGCARCATCTTTTATTTTCATAAAGCACTTAAAAGCACCAGATGCATATAATCTTTATTTTTGGCCCCCTAAACTTAGGCTTTCATATTAAACAGCAACTGGCACTTGGAAAATTCACATTTAATCCTCTGCAGAGGGAGAAAAGTGTGGGCCAGATGCACCGAGTTTATTTTCTATAGACCAGCTTGCACAGCTTTGGTGATACCAATTAATACAGATTTCTAGAGCTGCACAGAAAACCAAACACCACTGATGTTGCTGTTCAGCTATGTTTGAACAGCAGAGCTTATCACCAAGACAGAGGGGAGCCAGAAGGGACATTTGCTGGGGCACTGCAGGCCAGTAGAAGCTGGCTTGATTTGTAGCTGACAGGGTACTTAGGGCTTCATTTTCCTTAAAACACCCTTTTAAAATAAAGTCATAGAAACAGAACCACACARTGGTTTGKGTTGGAAARGATCTGAAGGATCACTTAGATCTAAGCCACCTGTCATGGGCAGGGAAGTCATGATTGTTGATAAGAAAGGGTAAAAGAGTTGCTGGTCTCATTCCTCCTGCTTTGGCATCACAGAATCACTGATTATGGCAGGTTCTAAACACAATGGCATTGCTGGTCCTGGTGAGATCCTTGGTAAAGGGCTTTTTATCTCATTCCCTCAAACTGGTTAGGAAATGGTGCTGTGAACAGGGACAGAAAAAGTGCAGTGGGTGTTGCCTTCACAAGCAGTCATCGTTCTGGCTGAACGATTTTAACTGTTGATATGAAATCTTCATTTGAGTAAACTCTCAGCTAAATGTCAAACTGCAGCCATTCTCCCTGTAACTGTGCCTTTGAAAGCATCGTTAKTAATATTACTGGTGTTATTTCATATGACTTCTGCCATGTGAACAGCTCATTTCTCCTTGAACAGCTCATTTCTCTATCTAAGTCCAGAAAGAAAACTTCATTTGACTTAAAAAAAATTCCTTCTTGCTAAACATGGAGAAAAAAAAGAATAATTTGAGGCACACATAGGGCAYATATTTTATTAGAGCCCTGAACACCAAATCACAGTGTGATGGCAGACATGGGTCAGTGGTTTTCTCCATACTTATATTCCTTAGGATGAAACTGCTCCTGACAGGGCTGCAGAGGGTGCACACAACTTGGAAAATGTTCCCCATTGCTTAACCTCTGGAAAGTAAGGGATAAGAAGAATAACTGCTGGCAAGAAAGCCAGCTAAAAAAAAGCAAAGTAATCTATAATGGAAGGGTTCCATAGGCAAACTGGAAATGATGCTGCCCATCGCCACACGCCACACACCGAGACGACTATTTCCAATTTGTCAAGAGCCACAAATTCCATAAACCATCGGCAGGGTTTCATTTATCATCCGTACTCTAATTAACACAGGGATGGAGCTCAGTGTCTGGATGGCCCCAGGGTACCGGTGTGTCCCGGGGGACAGCGGTGAGGATCATGCAGGGATCGCCAGGGGCTGTGATGTGGCTGAAGGGATGTGGCAGGGCTGGAGCTGCCCCTCTGCTGCCACTCGAGGTTTTGCCTGTCCCTGCTCCATCCTCAGGCAGCAAAACCTCCCCGTGACGCGGCCCCGGGGGTGGGACAGCAATACGGGAGCGCGGTGGGTGGGRAGGGGATAAATGACAAAGTGGCCAAATAAAGTGGCTGAACTGGAAGGTGACGACCGGCAGCACATCCCAGGAGCTCAGCAGCATCACTGCCACATCCCTGAGAGCACAGAGCACCGTAAGTACGGATCTTGTGGAGCCGCTGCCCATGGAGCGCATTTTTTCCCGGAGGGATCCCGCTTTTCCCGGCGCTCGGCGGCACACTCATCCTGTGCGAATAAACCCAAACTCCCGCTGCAGGCAGTTTTCTCACTTTGTTTTCTGGCTTCACGGGGAGGGTTTAAAGGGTTTTGTGGTGAGGTTAAAGCAGGTTTCACTCTGATCGCGCCGGCGCAAAGCAGGGGCGGATCAAACACAGCAGCACWAACACGGCGTCCGCTTTCTAAACTCCTCAATCTTTTTAGGGAGCCACGCTTAAATTTKGATTATCACTGAAGGGACATTATTACCCAAAGTTTTTTATCAGTCTAATTCAGAAAAAAAATCCTTTCCTTCCTTCTCTTTTCTCCTTTTTAAAGTTAATTGGCCGCAATTCAAAGAGAAAAAAACCCTCACAGAATGAAATAAATGTGGCAAATTCCAACAGCCAAAAGTGTAATGAAAGAAATGAGACAAATGTCTTGAACTGCTCCTAACATGACAATGAATCCTGGCTGCTCATTAGAGACTGCTGAGCAGGGGATGTTGGCAAATTAATTCATGGGAAGTAGGGGGAGGCATAGAAGAAAGGGTCGATTACCTAAATCTCCCCTTATAAACTGCAAAACATTTTTTCAAGATTGAAGGTAGTAAAAATCTATTAGTGGCAGACAGCAAAGCCTCTTTAGGCACTTAAAAAGAAAAAGGAGGAATCAGGCATAGCAAAGGAATGGGTCAACAAAGAATACACCACTGTRTTTTCAGGGTGGGTCAGCAGTGAGTAATTCTCATCCGAGGAACATCCAGGAATTTTGTTCCTTACTCTCTGGAAAAATTCATGCTTGGATTCCCCAGGTTAATTCAGATGTTGGGGCTTTGAGTGAGTTCATCTGGGTCAAGAAAGGTTGTCAGCCAGAGACTGACAAAGTTTCTAAAAGCTCTCCCATCTACTTGTTACCAGTGTTGTATCAGCTTGTTTTTCATTAGTACTCTTTAAAATGCTCAGTTTTGCTGGTTTTTTTTTACTTTCAAACATCCTTGCTGTGTGAGAAGGTGGGGAGCRGGGACTGTGCCAAAGCCAGTCTGCCTTGGAGGCAGCATGGGTGGAAAATCAACCTTGGGATCTGCTCCAGAGGTCACCACGGTCTTTGGGGCTGCCCCAAGGAGAGCAATTATCAGGCGTTGCTAATTGATTATGAATTCTCAGCCATTGCTAATGGCTCTGGTAGCAGCACACRCTGGAGGAGGAGCATTGTCACCAACCTTCACCACTCTCCTTCCTTCCAGGAACCTTTGGGATGTGTGGAGATGTGGCCCATGGGCAAAACCAAAACATGTCAYGAGTTGGGTGTTTGTCACAGGCAGTGAAGGAGAATGGGCAAAGCCAAGAGCTGATGTTGTCATTGGAGAGGGAGCAGTGGAACTGCAGCTGCTCAGCAYGATGGCTGTCCCTAGAAACAAACARTCCTGCAAGGAGAGAGGATAAGGTGATGGTCAGGCTGTGTGGAAATGTGAGGGGGAAATTGTTCCAAACCCATCTTTGTGCTGGTGTACAAGGCAGAAGGAGTTGGCACTGTGTATGACATTAAGTGAGGAAGATGTGGCCTTGATGAGACAGATATTGGGTGAGTGGAAAACTGGTTGCACAGGTAGAAAATTTGTCAGAAGTTCACTGCCAGRAAGGGAGGTAATGGCAAATATGAACCTGAGACTGTTACTTGCATTTCTCTTTATGGTGTGGAGAAGGGACAAGACTCTGTTATTTGGGGTGCAGCTGGGAGGGACTTGAGCACAACAGAGGCCAGAAATAAAACTCAAAGGGACAAGAGGAGTCTGGAAAAAGCCTGTGGTTTGTATTCCAGTGGTCATGCTGGTGAGTGAAGGCAGCAGGTGCAGGGTCTCAGTGGGGCCATGGAAACCATCCTGCCAGGGAATTCTGTGGGTGGGAGGGTTTTGCCCTTGGCTGCTGCACTTCAGCATCAATGGGGTTTGGCTGGAGACAGTCCAAAGGGAACTGTGAGGATAATGAGGAGGGGCTGGGATGTGGATTTTTCTGCAGAAAAGCCAGAGGGGATGGTAAGAAACACTGAGGAAATGTGGTGTGTCCTTAAACATGGGGCCCATGAGGAGGGAGAGGGTTCCTCTTTCCCCTTGCCAGTTAGGACAAGATGTGATGAACTTTAACTGCAGTTTAAGGAGGATAAAGACACCTTTGTGCACTTTTTAAGGTGCAGTCTGACACTTCCCTGCCTACAAAAAACACTCTTTGCCTTCCCTGCTCCTGATTTCCTGTAAGCCTGGTTTAGCACAACCCCTATTCCAGCAACTCACGTGGCTCTGGTGAATTAACCACTTAACCCATGGGAATTGTACCATTATCTTCAGAAGAAAGAGCGAAATGAAGTGCATTTATAAGTTTTTTATTGTTTTCACCCACCATCACCATTCCCTTTAAGAACATCAAAAGATTAAAAAAACAGATAGAGACATCTGCCAGCGTCTCTGGAGATGAGTGTTGCACTTTCTTCTAATCCAGACCCAGCCTTTGGAGCCTCTCCATGCCTTCACAAAACAGAGGAATTTTTCTTTTATTTAAGAACCATCTAAAGACCCTTTTACTGTGTTTTAACAGAGCCCTGTGTCAGCACAGTTAAAAAATGCTGGCACTTGCTCTGCACAGATTAAAGATGATATATTACCCTTTGCTGCCTGGACCCTATTTATAGCTTCTTTTGCAAGATTGTGCAACACTCCAAGGCAGCAGCAGGGCCGGGGACGTGGAGCAAAGTCCGGGTGTGCATGCTGGATTTCCCCCTCCAGAAACTTCCCATTCCCTCTCCAGGCCTGAGAGGAGAGCTGCAGGGAGCAACACGTGTCCTGCTGCACCTTCCCAACACCATGGCATCACCCATGAGGRGTTTGCTCAGCGATCCTGACAGATATCTCCAGTCTTTCCGCCTCTTCCTGGAGCGTTCGACGGAGCACCAGAGCATGCAGGAGTTCGTGGAGAGGCAGCTGCCGGCTGTGATAGCGAGGTAACTGAGTGAGAACCATGGGCTGGCTGAAGGACAGAGGCTGCTGGGCTCAGRGGGTGCCTGTGAGAGGCAGATTGCTGCTCCCTGCCCTGTCTGTCGGTTCCTGATAGGGTTTGGCTGCACTCCTGCCCGGCCAGGAGGAGATAAGGCTGCATTGTTTCCCTGCAYACAGCACAGCCTGCCCTGGATCAGCTCTGAAATGCAGTAACAGATACTACATTCTAGCATCAAACTTGACTGAAAGCAGCTTTTTCAAAGTAATCTTTCCAGGTATAATATTAGGGTTTCTCTAGGATGGCTGGATAATGCTCCTGCTCTGCCTGCTGGTGTGTGTCCTTTGTTGGACCCCTCACAGCACGCAGCCAGCATCAAATCCTGGCTCTGGGGAGGCTCTTCTGAGTGCTCMGGGCTTCATGGCCCTGCCAAACCCTCACTCAGGGATTTTAAGAGCATTACACTCTCCTCTCTCCCTCCCTATTTTGCATAATGTAAAAGTTCTACAGATAATTTTTAAGGTGCTGGTCCAGACCCAGGGATGTTCCTCTGAGCACAGACACAGAGAAAGTGTGCCCCTGCTTCTGCTTGTATGCACTCATAACAAAATGCCACCTCTACAAATTGCCAAAATAACTCAAAATTGGGAATATCCAAAGGGCAGAGTTCTGAATCTGATCCCTCCAGCCCACACAGTCATTGCATTTGCGTTTTGTTCTGCAAATTGAAGTCTTAATGGGATCTCCAGTGCWTCACATCAAGCATGGAACCCTCTCTACTGGGCAGCTCTTCTAAAATGCATKAATGATGTTTTTCAGTATTGGAAATGGGAAGTCTACAATCAATGTTCTAAGCGTTGGTGGTGGAGCWGGTATGTATGGATTTCAATATTGGTATGTTTTTACCTTCTTTTTTAAAGAATAGAGGATTAAAAGTTGCGAAAGGAGCAGAGTGTGAAAGAAGAGTTGGCTCCAGGGGCCTGGTGGTGTTGGTGTGTGACCACATCATTTGAAAACAACTTGTGCCTCCCCACTCTGGCTCTTCTGTAACCTCCACAAAAAAAACCTTCTTCTACACCATCACTCCTCAAAGGCAGAGAGAAGCTTGAACTTCTCCTTAGGCTTTCTATGCACACAAAAACCATGCCATAACGTCTTAGAATCCTCAGAATATTGCATTTATACCTGCATTGTAACTCTTCTCCCCTGTAACTATTTACTGAGGTGATGACTCCTATCACTGCAATGTGAGAGCCATGGCTGAGTTGTGTTTTGCCCGACCACCATCAGTGTACAAACTCTTCCTGGAGCTACCGCCCCCCAAAAACACTGGAGATGAGCACAAGCTCCAGAAAAAATCCAGGAGAAAACAGAAATAATAAGCCTTTTAAGTTCACTGAGTGAAAAAACCCAATACCAGTAAGATCAAGCGGCTTCTGTTYGTTAAATTCTTGCTTAAGTGCCCCCATAATTAAAACCTATGTTTCCTTCTCYGCCCATTAAGTCAGCACACTTAAGTTTTATACGAACAGTTAATCTAGTTTAAATGCTGTAGTCATCCCATCACCAAAGACTAACCTCAGTTCTGTCGGTCTCTCCTCCATGCAGTAATTGTATGTAAATGGTGGGCATTAGTTATAAAACAGACTGTGTGACGGAGCAGGAACATTGCTCTCCAAAGGAAACCATTCTTCTGCAAAAAGAAGGTAAAAAGGAGGAAAGATGTTTTTAACAGGAACAGTTTATTTAGTGAGGTGCTTCACTCCCTGGCTGGGCACTGTCCAGCTTGCCATCTATCAATAAGGTGGAGGCAAAGCTCACTTTGTGATGTAAAATCCCCAAATCACCCAAGCCCATCTGCTCTGCCATGTTCCCAACCCGGCTCCTTGCGAGGTCAGAGGGAGCCAATTCCCAAATCTCTCCATCCGACCCTGGCTGATGTGGGAGGGCAGTGATGGAGCTGCTGCCCCAGCCCCATCCTCCCTGCACTCCACACGGAAGGAAAAAGCGTTCCCTCTCCCCTTTTCCACCTCGGGAGACAAGAACCCATTTACTGCAGCATCCCATCCCATCACACCCACCCCAACACGCCTGACTCCGCTGCCTTATTAACTTCACACTCCAGCGCGCCGCACTCTGTACCTTTAAAAACCATAAAAGTCATCAACGCTGCTATAAAGTAGCAACTGGGCTATAAACTATCCCGTTACGTAAAATGTTTAATTAGAAACTTAATGGCGAACATAGTGGTAGCCTTTAAAAGGTAATTGTGTTGGAGAGTTTAAATAATTCGGATAGCCTAATTGCCAAATTGTTGATAATGCAAGCTGCCACAGATCCGAGTGTAAAATGCCTCGGGACACTTGTTTGCATATAAAAGAGCTAAGTGAAGTCAGTTAAGGCTGTGGATTAAATTATGAATCAAAGGGGTGAGGGGTTTTTTTGGTTAAAACAGTATAAGGGTGATTTGGCAACACAAGAGTGGAAAGGAATATATTAACCTATCTGCATATGGAAATACAAAATTCGATTTATTTTTTAATTGCAGCCTTTTTGAAGGGCTAAATAATTTTACAGAAAGTTGGTAAAGCAACCAAAAACCAAACTGTTGCAGTAGCTCATTACAAATTCTGTGTTCACAAATTTTACCATGGCAGCCTGYGAACAACTGGCTTTGCTCTGATTTTTCAACAGAATCCAGATCTTGCAGCGATAGCAAAGATGCAGCTATTTCTGCTGCTTTGGAAATTCAATCTCCCTCCACCAAAGAAAGTGCTTCCAGAGATACCAAGTGAATGCTGGTGCTGCTGGTGGCTTTAAGAAAGACAAAAAAAATACAACTCTTCTTCACATTGTATATTGCATACTCTGGGCACTAATGARCAGTTTAATGCCCAATGTTTTCCTTTTGCWCCTCAAAYATTCTGCACAAYGGAGGWAATGCTGAAGYRTGGGAGTCCAGGGGYACTGAAAAYGATGAGGGTGGRCAGAGGCTGTGCAGGTTCTCCCTCYACAGTCCCYGTCYKKCCATCAGGGMYTSCTGGGTGCTMTTCCATCCTATAACTCTGCTGGGTGGCCTTCAATTCGGTACAAAACTTTGTTCATTTGTAGGGAATTTTATAATGTGGAGTTTTGTGCAAGCACAAGTACACCTTCCAGGACAAAGCTCTATATTTGCTTGTAAGAAAAGCCCTGGCTTTATCGTTCACTGTAGTCATCCTCTGTTTAATTCTTTCTAATTTATTCTGTTATTTTTYCCACCCAAAATCAATCCAAGCACAATAAGCAGAAGTGAGGTTGGAGAAAGCTGAGCAAGCCAGCGGGGTGTTGTCCCTGGACCTGTGCCTCAGCCAGAATTACCATCCCCCTGAGTTTCCTACACTGCAGATGGGGTGAGATGGCCAAGGATTATAGTGGCTATTTTTAAATTTTGAAGTGTTGGCTCTACCGGTACATCCATCAATAAAATAATTACAGCTGGCCTGAGCAGCGTTTAGAGAGAACTCTCCTTCATCAAAAGCATAAAATACAGTCATCTCTGGGGTATTCCATAAACAAGGGTTAGATAAACACAAATGGAATGTGCTCTATTCGTTGTTCTTTTGGTAGAAGTCCCAGGACTCTGAAGACAAACAGATATGAATATTTTCTCTAATTCCAGGGTAAACACATATTCCCTTTGCCCTCCCCCRCATGAGCTTGTAACCAGTGAGGTGCTTGGCTAAAAATGCTCCAACTGACTCCTAAGAAACCTTGCCAAGTGTGCTGGTGACTTGGAACCATCAGAACTGGCACAGACAGAATCTTGTAGGATCTTCCCCTTGAGGTTAAACTGTGTCTGGGAAATGTGAGGTCAAGCCACAGGCATGGTCTGCCTGCTCTTCCCTTGGCCCTGATAGTGCCAGTCAGAGAAGAGAAATGAAGACACTTGGGAGTGATATTTAAATTTTTCTCAATTTTCTCAGTCTTCAGCGACAATCGACTGAAAATACAAAGCACAGGTGCATCTGTACTAAACAGCAGCAATCAGCCTGCAAAACTGGGGATGTGATGGTGGTGGAGATCCCCTTTGCCTGAGCTTTGTTTYCATCCTGTGTTTCCTGCTTCCTTAGGTGAGATGGACTTGCAGATCCTCTCAAAAATACGARCCAGATATCCCGGGGTCACCATCAACAACGATGTGGTCGAGCCAAGTGCTGACCAAATCTCCAAGTACAAAGGTATTTTTTCATTGAATAAATTAAATTTACATTAATTATTTTACATGCATTGTAAAAGTGTTGAAAGGTGGATGAGTCCATGTTTAAAGGCCTTCTTGTCAGAGCTGTCACTTAGAAATTAAAACATTCACTGTTTGATGTTTTTTTGCCATCCTTACTTCTCAACAATGTTCACTMTTGTTAAAATCTTAGTTTCTCCACTGCTAAGAACTCTGAATGGCAAATGCTTGATTAGACAGATCTTAAAAGCTAAATAAGGTGGGAAGWGATRGGTGATTGTATGGGAATGGARTGAAATTCCTGCATTTCAGAAAGTYTGTCTACTTCAACTTGCCTTGAATCAGGATCCTTCCTCAGCATCAAAGGGAAAATTTTGTGTCTCATGGTAATTCTCTCACATCTTAAAAACCGTTTCCAGCAAATAACTAAACCTCACAGTGGGGCACTAAATTAGTTACCAGGCTTTGAATTAGAAAACATGGAAAGGAAAGCAGGGGGGATAGGACAGGCTTTTGCTTGTGCTCTGGGGCTCAGAATTTTGTTCCTTCCCCCAGCCCAAAGGTGCAAGCAGCATTCATGAAGGAAAGGGAAGCATTTTCCAAGGAGTGTTAAGGAGGGTGCTTTGATCAGGTTGCCCTACAAAGTGAGCATCAAATAGCAATGCACGGTTTGATTTTCGCTGGATTAGCACCTGGCAGGRGTCACAGGGTGCTGGGGCTGTGTGGAGGTGATTCCAGCCCTGAGCAGAGCACTCCGGACAGAGAGCAGCCCCTGGATGGATGTGACAGCARTGAATGAACCTCACCAGCTGACTCTTGTTGGAAATGCTCCAAACTGTGGTGAATACCAGCTCTAAAACCACACTGTAAATCTCCAGCTCTTGCTCTTTCTTAGGTCCCTAAAAATGAAGCGCTCCCAGTGTGAATTAGCTTCTGGAAGTCAAAGGAAAAAAACTCAACAATCCCCTTCTCCCTGCAGTGAGGTAGCTCAGAATCACCAGAAGCATCAGAGACTCCCAGGAAAAAAGCAATTTTTTAATATCTTTCCCTGTATTACATGGACCTGATCCTGATCTTTTAAAAGAATAGCTCCTGCAAAATCCCCAKAGTTTGACATTGCTGCAGGCTGAAATGGTGCAGGATGAACAACACAACTTCTCTGTTTATAAGACAGTTTGTGCACTTGCACAAAGCATTTCTGTCCTGTCTGGGCTACRCAGGACTGGGTTTGCTCTGAACCTTCCCAGTGCTTCCACCACCAATTACCARTTACCTGGCAGTCCTATCCTACTGCAGTGAGTTTCTTTCCAGAAGAGAGTTAAAATATAAAATGTTGTCCTTATTTTAAGTTTTATGCTAAACTAGAAATGAAATATTCATCTGAATTTCTTTCTTTAAACTCTCTTATTTGGTAATTAATCATGTCCCCAGTAGCTACCATTAATTAGGTTTCTGGGGCCTAGGATTTTCCGTGGAGAATGAGAAACATTATCCCCACCTCTGAGAATTCAGTAGTTATGTTTTCTGCCTCACCAAATGCTTTCTCCTTGGGAAGGAGAAGCCAAGCTCATGAGAGAAAATTCCTACTGGGATGTGCAGTGATGACAAACTCAGGTTTCTCCTGGGCTGTGGYACGTGATGGAGGCTTTCCTCAAAGCCTGGTGTACAGGCTGTGGCTTTCCTTCATTCCTGGAATCCCTTGGTGGCCACAGTTGGAGTGTTGGTGGCCCCAAAACTGAGCTGCATCCCCATCACCCTCAGGCAGCCCAGCTTTGATGGCACCCATCAGGTACATGAACAGCTTCTGACCAGGAAAACTGGGCTGAGCCCAGAAGAAAAAGTTGGCAAAATTTCCAAAATGGCTATTTTGAATGGATGAATTTTTGAGCAGAAATTTTCCATAATCCCATTAAGAGCTTGCACTTTCCTAGAGTTTTGGCTCTGAAGGCCCAGCCCTGAAAACAATTCCATTTTCTTCTCAGCTCCTCCTTGCAGACAGATCAACAACTGAACCGAGCCAGATTGCCCCAGATTATTTGTGATGGGGTGGGAGCTGCTGCTGAATCACCCTGAGTTTACAACAGCAAATTAAACCTGAGGCCAGGGACTGATAAATGGAAGCCAACAGAGTAACAGTGGCAGCATCTGAAAGGGGTGACCCATTTCCAGCCACAGAGGAGAAGAGATAAACACTGATGGAGCATTTCTCATCTGTCCTAACCGGAGCCCAAAAGGAGAAGCATTGTAGTTAGATGTGTAAAGGCACTGGTTTTAGCAAATCGTGTTTTGTTCTSTAGCTAAGGCTCAGCCTGCCTTTGGGCCATGGAAGATTTAAATTGATGCTAACTCCAGCGAAGCACAGGAATGACTCAGGGCCTGCTTTGTCCTGGAGCAATCCCGAGCTCCAGGCAGCAGAGAGATGAGCTCCRTATGCCAGCAGATGGACCTGAGCATCCCAGCATCCCCTGCATTAGGAAATCAGCTCTCAGCTTTGCTCCCATAAAAAACAAAGAAATGCAGCGATGAGCCAGGCTCTCAGCGTAATTTATGCTCTGAATCCACTTCTCCAGCGTTGTATGGAGGTCTGAAAACAGGCCATGTGTCACTCCTTGTACTGCTCTTTGCTCTGAAACACTGCCATCCCTTTTGCCCGAAGCAATTGCTCAGAACTCCAGGATTCTGAAAAATTGTTTCAGTGCAGAAGCAGCTGAATGAGAGATGGGTCCTTGTGGAACAAAGCTCCTTCCCTGTCCCACCATCTCAGTTACACAAATTTAGGAGAAGGCATKTTCTTTCTCTGCCCTTCTCAACCTTTTAATTGTGCTTCTCTTCACAACAAACCCCTGCTTTGATCCATCCTCAAGCACCTGTTTTTATCTGGGGAAAGCTCTCCACTGTGGCCCAGCTTCTGTTCAGCCACATGGGTTTTGTGTGGCACCAAAGCAATGGGGTCATGAGCTCTCCTCTTGACATGAAATGTGCTGCTCATGGYCTCATAACTTTTCATCCCAGCCAACATTTTTATTCAGCTTGAGCCAGTCATGGGGAAGAATTTACCTTTTTTATTTTTAATTTTTTTTAATTTTTTTTTTAATCAGGTAAAGACTAGACCCTCTTAAGATTTTGTCTTACAAAGCCCTTTACAGCCTCCTCCTCACACATGGGCTCAAGGTTTAACACTGTTGTCTTAAACTGGTACCAAAACTCTCTACCTGAATATGGCTTTTGGATGTATTGAAAGCTCTGAGTGGCAATCAATCCCATATTTGCAATTGAGATAACTCTGTCCTGCCTTCTCCTCCATTTCAGAGCGTGTGGCTCAGGCATCAAACCTCGAGAACATTAAATTTACCTGGCACCAGGAGACAGCTCATGAATATGAAAGTCGAATGAATGCAGAAAAGAAGACTAAAAAATGGGACTTCATTCACATGATCCAGGTGAGAGTCTCTGCAAAGCAAATGTTGTCAGAGTCTYGGCTGTTAAAGGTGTGCATGAAGTATGTGACCTCATTATCCACTCGTGGGGGAAGAAAGGTGAGTTTATTTCCCAGCAATTTGAGGAGCTTTAGCATAAGTGAACTGCAAAAATGAAAAGCAGCTTTGAGCACAGTAGTCCTATTAACCAGGCTGTGGGTGGCAGTCAACTAAGAATACATTTTAGCTACTGCCTTCAAAAGCTCCTTGTCCTCTCCATGAAATTGCCTTTGTGTTTCCAAGTTCACTGAAGCCATGACTGGAGTCATCTCCACTGTGAAGAAAGGCAAATCTCTTTATCTCAGGTTAATGAATGAACATGAGCTGGGT
Organism: Malurus melanocephalus; assembly: GCF_030028575.1. Lineage (NCBI taxonomy): Eukaryota > Metazoa > Chordata > Aves > Passeriformes > Maluridae > Malurus > Malurus melanocephalus. The sequence goes on from NW_026623299.1 coordinate 2,677,288, forward strand.
GCTGGGAGTGCCAGAGAGCAGGCAGAGCATGACAGCCCTGAGCCTGCAGTGTGAGGCACTGCCAGCACCTTCCTAATGTGCCTCATTGTCCCTGCTTTTCTGCCAGGATTGCCCCCCATTTGGGTTTTTTTTTTAAGTCACCAGGATTACAGTGCACATCTCTAAGCATCTCTGCTTTTTCCAGATGCTGTATTATGTGAAAGATATCCCAGCAACTCTCCGCTATTTCCACAGCCTCCTGGAATCGCAGGGGAAGCTCCTCATTATCCTGGTGTCAGGTGAGAGCTGCTCCACCAGCACAGCTCGGTCAGGACAGGGCCATGAGGACCTTGGGGGGGTTTCTGTGAGTTTAGCCACAGGCTGTGGAGGTGAACAGACACCCCTGAACCCTGCACATGTGTCTGCGTGGGTGTAAAGACCGAGGTTTTATCAGCCAGCAAACCCCGTATCATTTTTCTCTCGCCCTTCCCCGTCCTGCAGCCTGCCCAGTGATGGATGGCAGCAGCAGGACAGGCTCCATCCCGCAGCTCTCACTCACAGGAGCCCTTCAGCCTGTGCTGTTTGCTCTAAAAGGCTTTCCAGGCTGGGCACTGCATCATCCCTCTCCCACAGACTTGGGGCATTAAGCAAACGGCTACGGCGGGGCTCGGCTGTGCCATGCAGCAGGTGTTGGAGCACATATGGTTCATTTTCTTCTCAAACTGCCCATTTCMTTAATATCATCATTTTGGGTACAAAGCAGCGTTCTTAGGCTGTTTCAGATCTCACWGAGATGCTCTGTGGTCAATCCAGCAGGAAAATGCTGGAGCAGAGTAAAYGATGACCTTTTAGTGCTTTGGGCAAGGTATGCCAGAGATAGGCAATGGTGGGGTCTAATTTCACTCTAGAAAGTCTTTAATTTGCCTCAAAAGCCATGGAAATTTTAGTTCTGTAAACAATCACATCTGACAATTCTGAAAGGATGTTAAGCATTATTTGTTCAGAGGTTTAAGCTTCATTTCTGACTGAAATTGCAAAACAGATGAAGTTCCTTTAATTTTGTTCATGAACAGTCCACTACGAAGTGACACTTCTGACCTGAATTTATTCAAACTACCTTTCTCCAAAATATTTTTGGTTTAACGCGTTTTCAAGCAGTTCACATCCAGAAATCTGTATTTTAAATGATTTTAAAAACTCCTGTTCTTGTTCTTTGGCTGAACAAGAATAGACCATAATAKCAGACTATTGCTGATTACCTGCATATAGTTAATTGAAACTCTTTYCCAGTTGCTTAGCTTGTCCCTTTGGATATTCACAAAATGTGAATACAGGAAGGAAGACACGTCTATCCAAAATTAAAATGATTAAGGTTCTGAGTTCATGAAAGGTATTTGAAGTCCTCTCTGGGCTAGATGACTCTGTATTTTCTGACTGAGCAGAAATTGCTGGGGGCAACAAAAAAGTGGGAGAGAGGAGCAGAGAGGAAAGGAAGGCAAAAACCATGGGGGAAACAAGAGAGGGAAAGGAAGAAGTGCCATGAAAACGAGCACTGAGGCAAAAGGAGGTGCTGAAATACCGCCAGAACAAGGCTCATTTCAGAAAAGGTAATGTCATCTCCAACACAAAATTGTGTTAATTAAACGCCATCCCGGGAGCAGGGTGGGTAGCAGAGGGCTGGGGTCACTCGGTGGGGTTGCAATCCCTCCTAACCCCGACYCTGCAGGGTTTGCAGGGRCTGTCAGTGTGTTTACAGAGCTTTRCAAACAAAAGCAGTGCCATATGCTGAGCCTTCCGAGAGCCATTCCGGTAATGCTGCGTTCAGGTGGGGCGTAATTGCTCAGCTCRGAGATGGCACCGAGTCACACAACACTGACACCGGCAGATTTCCTGCAATTAGCGCTCTGCATTCAATTTCCACCAGGTGAAAGGAAATATTGGAGCCTCTCTTCTAAACACCAAACTGTTTATTTGRGTATAAATAACTGTTTGCATATAAAGCGACTGCAAAACCACGAGCAACTGGTTTTAGTACCGAGGGAGAATAATTGCTGTAACTTTCAAGAGCTGCTCGTTGGGCTCAAAGTTATTTTCATCCTGTCCAGTCATTCTGAATAATCCCTTTAAAAATGATTTACAGCAGAAATACTGAATCAGAGATCCAGGCTGAGGGAAAATAAAGATGTGAAGATGCATGTGGGGAGTTTTCAACTCACCCAGATGGTTTGCTTTATAAAATCTCACGAGAAAGGGTACACAAGTAGCTGCTGGAGGCTCAAGGAGAGGTGCTGGARCTCCAGGGTAGGTGTCCACCTACTCCTGCAGCCCCCAAACCTGAGGAACAGAATCAGGGAGASAGCCAACCCCACCATGTCCCAGCTCTGGAAAGATCCCACTTGCAATGATGACAACTGCTAAAAACCCCAGACAATCAAAAATACTTTCAAATATTATTTTTCCTTGTCTCTGAGTGTTTTTTCTGGTGGTTTATCTCATAGGAAACAGTGGCTGGGAAACGCTGTGGAAGAAGTATGGGTCTTTGTTCCCTTTAGAAGAYCTTTGCTCTTTCGTTTCCTCTGCTGATTTGTCAAGGATGCTGGATTCAGCTGGGTTGAAGTACCAGCTCTACGAGCTCCCATCCCACATGGACATAACGAGCTGCTTTGTTGAAGGGGACAAAAATGGGGAGCTYTTGCTGGATTTCCTGACAGAAACACTTGACTTTGCCAAAACTGCTCCTCCTGAATTAAAACATCAGCTCATGGAAGAGTTAAGAAAGCCTGGATGCAGTGAAAACAGAGATGGGAAGGTGTTTTTCAATAACAACCTGTGTGTAATAGTGGTTGAGCCATGAGTTACCCTCTTCYTCTTGATCCAAGACAAAAACTCAGACACAAGCTGTTAACAGCTGAAATGCATTTTTTTATCTTTTATAAATGGCTTAATTTAGTTCATCACTGATAATAATTTTTGGAGCTTGTTAAGAAATCAGYGTTAACATCTGTTGTTATAAGTCAGCTTTACTACTTGATTAATTCTACACTAATCTGTGAATGTATAACTCACTAAGCAGTAAATTGATAAAGCATAYAGATGTTGTGCAATCAGCTATAACTCAGACTATCCACTCAAGCACTGCAGAAACCTAACCATTTCCTGAGAAATAATCCAGAACCACATGGAGTTCCACCATCTTCATTAAAAACTCTCCACAAACAAGCAAATTGCAAAACAAAAGTTTCTTGGTGCAGCTGGCAGGAGTAGAGGCTCAGAATAACCAACCATTGGCTGGATCTTCTATGGGATTTCTTGAGTTTTTCACTTCTGGTCGAGGTCACAGCCTTCTCCTGGCCTGGCAGCCAGGGCCATAAGTGGCCTGTGAGCTTTGTAACAAGAAAAATGTAAAAATAAACTCTGATACTAGAATGACTGCTTCCAGTAGCATTTTTTTTCCATTATGAATGCATTTATCAATCAGATAAATCTGTTCACTATACCAGAGATTCAGCAAGAAGAGGTTTCACCTCCTCAGTCCCTTCTGCACGTGAGGCTGTTGTGGTTGATGCATTTGTTTTGCTGAATGGTTTTATAGTTTGCAGAACTGTTTTCTCTCTACAAGGCACAATACATAGTGGGATACAATAGAGYCGCTTGAATGGATTTAATAGCTTGAATACTCAATTTATCCCCTGAGACAGGTGTGGTTTCTGCCATTGAAATAATTTGATTCAGTGTTGAAATGGTTTACTTTAGGTAATACTTTAGCTGCAAGGAATTATGTTTTATTTTTGCACACACATTTTCTGATACAATATAGATCATTAATGATTTGAAGTGATTTCAAGAGATCATATTGGGTGTAATAGCTGTTTACATTCATTTGAGGGCAAGTAATTTGAAACACAAACTTCTCCTGGTGCTCAAATATTAATTCTGGTGTATTTTAGAATGTTTCCATGACAATCCTCTGCTGAACAGAACCACTTTACACAGTTCTGTGCACAGACTCCTGTGTTAGAAGACCTCAGTATCTCTGTGAGCTGCTGTGGTCACATGCCAGAGAAGGGAAGAAAAAAAATCTCTCATTAGGACAGATTGCTGCACACATTTCTAATGGGAAACAAATTAAAGTTACATTTATTTTCRTGGCTCTTTTGGGCTGTCAGTGACCTTTCCTAAATGGTGCTTGCAAAGCAGGTGACYGCTGAATATTGCCACATCAACCCTGTCAGGGGTGAGATATCTCAGAGAGCCACAGAAATGCCGGAACAAAAAATAAAAAAAACCCACTAATCTGGCAACAAAACCCAGCAGTAAGATGCACTTGCAGATCCTGCTGTTTTATTGTTTATCAGACTTTAAAAAACCCCAACAAAATGAAAAAAAAAAATGCTTTTAGGGGTTTTGGATGATGCTTGKTCTGAAAATGTGGGAGAGAGCAGGAAAGATGAGAAGCAACAGAGCTGATCTGGAGAGAAGAGAAGAGGATTTGACCACACACACACAAAAGATATTCAGTGTGAATGCACAAGAGAGCTTCCCCTGTTTTCTTTCTGATGAGGATTTCATTAAAAACTGGGGGGGAAAAAGTACAGTAAACTCCATTCTGTATCTTGCAACAGATTCTGTTGAGRGGCTGGGGGAAAACAAATCAGCAGAGCACCCTTAAGGGATAAACTAGTTTTAATTTTAAATTTGTAACACACATTTTCAAGAAGCAAGTACTTTAGGTATTATTTAGTAGAAAATGAGTGTGGGGAAGCACAATTTTATGCTCRTTTTACCATAAAAACTGAAGGACATTTTGTAAATCTCTCAAACAACTTCCTAATAGAGTGGAGAACCATATTTTCATGCGAGAATCACCCTTAATTGTCCACTGAGATACTGTGATTCCACAGTGTGGTTGGGGAGYACAGTTTGTCCATGGACTGGGATTTGCACAGCAGTSTGTGCCAGGRYCTCATCACCCTTAGGAATTCCTTCYTAATCTCTACTCTAAACCTGCCTTCTGTGAAGCCATTCCTCTCGAACTGTCACTGAAAGCCTTGTCAAAAGGTCAAACCCCAATTCTGTATGTTCCTGGCATGCACCCCTAAAAATTAACTTGTAGATTTTATACAGAGGATCACTGACAGCAGCAGTATTAAACCAGCATAACACTGATTGAACYAAGCTGGGCTTCAGGATACCTGCATTAAAAATACACCAGAAATTCTCTTCATGCATGGGTGCCCCTTTCTGGCTAAATATGTGTTTTGGATGTGAAATGTGACTGTGGTTCAATGCAATCCTTAATATTGCATCATATGTTTTTTTCTCAAAGACGGCTCTGAGCAGCGCTTGTTTTTAAATTGGGTGATATTCTTTTTTCTTTTCATGTCATGAGCACATAAACCTGGAATACACAGATTCTAATTCAGGAACAGGAGAAAAAAGCTGAAAGGAGGGAGGAGGAGGAGGAAGAGGAAGAGGAGGGATCCTCTTTTGAAACAACAAGCAAACACCTGGGCCTGTGTCTCTGTGATAAGTAAGCACGAGCTGGTGGCTCTGATGCTGTGTCAGGTGATTATTTCCCAAAGTGATTCCCGTGGGAGGTTTGCTGTGCAGGGACAGGAATATCCTGATGTCCATGAGCGAGGCAAGGCTTTGGAGCGATGCCTCAAAGGCTGGGGGGAGCCACAGTGGGGGAGGAAAAGGCTGAGCCCCTCCAAAGAACCCATGCAAATATCCCTCCACATGCAGCACATCTGCCTGAGCAGCTTCAGGGCTGTTACTTTAAATCACATGTAGGAAAATATTCTCGCTGCTCCGTTAATTACTACAGCAAATTGAACAAATGCACTCACAGCTCAGCTGCTGTCAYCGTTCCTGCATTGGGGTAATTCATGCTTGCAGCCCATGATAGGATTTTTAATGTCATTACACAGTAGGGCAAAGTCTTCATTTTTAATAAAAATACAAATGCTAAAATGAAATGGATTAATATCTAATTTTACATCTTCATTTACATGATGTGCAAAATTATCTTAAATATTTGTTATGGATGGAGTGGCTTTCCAACAATTTAGGCTTTTTTTTTTTTTTTTTTTTTTTTTTTTTTTTGCATGCTGGAGAATGTTAACAGAAATTGTAGCATAAATCATTGCCTTGTAGAGTACCAGAAGGCGCATATAAAAACCCATATCTTTACTGCACATATTTCCCATTAACCATAATCTATTAGTAATTGAAGTTCATTACAAATTCTTGTAGACTTTATTGCTATCATGCTGCATGACATAGTGAACCTGGCTTGCATAACAAGAAGTCCTTGCTGGGAAATATCCTATTAACAATGACAGTGCATTTGTCATTGTGATAATAAATCCAAAGCTGCCTGTAGATTATAAATTATTGCGGCGCCATTTCCACTGTTGTAGTTTAAAAGTTTTGTCAGCACTTCCATTTTACCCCTGCTTTACAGGCAGTTACAACTTGACCATAAAAATCTGCAGCGAGCTCGATCCCATCTTACAAGGTCTCACTCTGAGAGAATGTTTCTTCCCCCAGCGAGATTCATATTTCATCCGTGTGAAAACCTTTGAGGCAGAAGCTGTGTTTGTGACAGATTTTTAGGTTCTGCATTTGCACCRATTTTAATTGGAAAACCCAGGCCATTTGACAAGAAATTTGTCCACGATATTTCTAAAGATTGTGGTAAAATTAAAAAAAAATTCAGCAAGACAAAAAGATGGGAGCTGGGCTGAGCTGAGCATTCRCTGGTTTAACACCTGAAAGAGCTTCTGTCCTTATCTCCAGGTGCCAGAGACTTTGGGGRGCCATTGGGTAAAACCTGCTTCTCTTCAAAGGAGAAACTGGAAAGAAATGATGCTCCCCATAGGCCTCACAAAGGTTTTGAGGATTAATTACTAACGCTGAAATTCAGGCATCCACTCAAGTCATCCTTCATYGTGTCTATGCAATTCTTTCAGCTCTATATAGGTTTTAAGTGTTATTAAAAGAAAATTGCTATAGAGTTGAACTTTAAGTGTTWATTATGACTCGAGAAGTAAATGACACCAGGTCAAACCTTTCACAATTTAACTCCCTAATTGACTGCAGCTCTCTGCACCGAGGGATATCTCTCTAGCTGAATGCATCTGTCCATCACATTTCTCAARTGCCTGTAGCAATGCATCCAATTATCTGGACGTAGCCATTACACCTCAGCAGCTCCTAAATAGTGCAGGATGAAGCCTTCATCTCCCTCAAATCATCAAGAAAATTTTACCTCTCACCAGGTCAYGTTTCCACATCATCCTGCAATACATGCTCTGTTTTTAAGTACTGCTTCCAGGTGTGGATGAAGGGTTCTGAAGTAAATATAATACTTGTCTTTTCACATCAATAATGTCCTTCATCTCACCATGCCCCAAATTTCTTTAAAATCTTGATAGGCAGAATCMCTTCACTTACCACTGAGGTGAAATTCAGCAGCTGTTGGATCATCCATGGCACAGTTTCCCAGCAATTTACAGCGGGATGAGGAGGATGAAGTTTTGGGTGCCAAAGAGCAGGAAGCAATTTCCCAGGCTGCTACTGACGGGGGCACAGGTACTGACATTTTTCAGCCAAAACTGCAATCAGTTTCCTCTCTTCCCTGGCAGGAGAGTGGTGGGACATCATTGGCTCAGGTGGAGCCCCAGCACATCCCACAGCCCACACTGGTGGTGGGACCAGGGGTGTCCATCCTCAACCAGCTTGGCAGCAGCTTGGTGTCACAGTGCTGCAGATTTCTTACCCAATTTTGCAYATTTTGTCTATATTATCTGCATGAAGAGCACCAAAACCCAATGAACACAGAATTAAATTAAATACTGCTTGAAATCCCTAAACCCAAACCACATCATCCTTTCCCACTTTGAAATCCCTCTAACACACATCCTAGTTTTCCACTCACACAGAATATAGGGACCTAATATCTTTGGGACCCTTAATGCAATAAATACATTTTGATACTTTTATAACCACGATTTTGCAGAGGTCACAGCAAGGTATCATTTATTTTGGTGAGGATAAGTAGGCTATTTGCCAGCAGATATAATCTCTTTGTTTTCTTAACAGAAAATGAAATGRCAGTATTTGGAGGCTGTTTCAAGGATCCCGTGTGTTTCAGTGGATCCTGGCGGAGATGAATTAGTGGCCAGTGTATAGGTGATCTTGCCAAAAATGAATAGCAATGCAATTTATCATACCCTTCTGTAATTTATCTCACGACCATGTATTAGATTAGATAAAGACAGAAAGACATGTGAATTGGATGGACTGGACTAATACTGAAAACTTACACCTGCTTTTATTGAGGCTGACAGGAAGATTTCTGTTGCCTGCATTGCAATCAGGATTTGGCTTCACATTTTTAATTTGCTTTGAAGTATGATCTTGTCCAGCAAGGAGAAAAAAAGCTAACTCAACATTAAAGTTTGTTGATTGTGTCTGCTATTTCTTATTCAATACAAATTTGTTCCATCATATATTTCACATTCAATCAATTAAAAAGTGTAAACCTAAACAAAAACCCCTCAACACYGAGAAGCTTAAAAAGAAGAGTAATAAGCAGCTGTGAAACTGCTGCAAACACTCATTACATGCTACACCGTTTTCAAGGTAACAAACCAATAGTTTATTTTGTCCCCTTCCAGCAAAATCCATACTTCAAAATCCACTTTTCTTACCAAATCGGTCTGTCTGTAAGACAAACAGGCTGCAGCTGGGAGTGTTTACCTACAACAGCAGCAGGAAGATGTGCTACACTGCCTTCGAATTCAGGAACAGCASCAGCTACCTTCTTTGGGTAGTGATTGATATCTGTTCTTTTGCATTGCTTTCCTCTCATATCTCTTTGTCCTGCTGCTATAATCGATCACAGATTTTTCCATCAGGCTTCRTGTCAGATTAGGATAGTGAACATGACTGGCTTAGAACAAAGTGCTTCAAAGTGCACCGAGGTAAGCCTGGGACTGGAACTGCTCTGAAAATGATTGTTTTGGGCACATCCATGAAGACAGAGCAACAGCAGGGAGCCAGAAATGCTTTTCTGGCAAGGGTGTGGGATGGCTCCTCACTATAGAACCTGTTGTGATCACATTTCCACTGCAGGGCTGGTTTTTTGAGTGAGGGGCAATGCTCMGCTCAAAATTTTCCTGATTCAGGCAGAAATTTCTGCTTAGGAGTCCATGGATGTATCAGGGAGGAGTTATGCACATATTCTACCTGGGGCTGGCATTGCAAAGTCACACGTAACTTTTGTGTTTAGTGCTTTATGCATGCTATCAAAAAGGGAAAGCCCAACAACTTTCCCTGAATAGAAATRGATTTTAAAGAGTCACTGTGACMATTCTTCTCAGGAGAAGTAAAATATCAGTTGCTTACTTAAACATCTCTTTGGGGGATTGCTGCTTGTTTTTATAGTGCCTACCACAATTGAGTCTTCATCTTGGTGGGTGTTTCAGGTGCATCTGCTGTATAAATAACTTTTTTTTTTTTTTTTTTTGTTACTGTGAAAAACAGAGCATTATTTAGAGAAGAAAGCTGTAAGGATTTGATCCAAAATTGGATCAGTGATCACAGCTGAGTTTGCTGACAGCAATTGACCCATGGATTCTGTTGCTCAGATCTACAAATCCTGAAAGAGGAGCTGATCCATGGCTTTGAGTGTCTCTGTGTCCTGAATGTCCTGGCTTCTTTTCTTCTCATTTTGAAGAGGTCTTGAGGCTGTGCCTGAAGACAGCAACTGCCCTAAGGAAGAAACTGAGCTCTGCTGGAAGGCAAAGGATAATTATCAAAGAAACCTGGAGTTTCTTACCTTGCAGGTGCACCTCAGGCCAAGTGTCTGAACAGCAGATTTGAACTCTTGGGTAGCTAACCCASACAGCAGGAAAGGTTAACCCGGATTACTGAGGGACAGCTCATTCTGGGATGATTTATGGAGAGGGTACAACTGCCCTGTGTCCAAGCAAGGGCCACAGATGCCATGGTTTAGTGTTCCAATGGCTTATCCCTGTGTAAGGTCATTCATCACACATTGCTGTGACTCCCAGGCCAATACATATCAAAGTCTGTCTCACAACAGGCTCAGCCTTTTCRCTCCCATCTGCCCACAGCAACCCTTCCAACTTTGCTAATTACATCCCTGCTCTTGATTAGATTGGCTAMAACTCACCCCAGAGCCATGGCCTCACTGGTGTGGCCCAAGGGGGGATTGTGTTTGTGACCAAAACCAAGCAGGGTCTCCATTTAAGAGCCCCTTTCAAAGCCCAGAAGTTGCAAGCTCAACCTCTGGACAACCACWCTCCTGTTTGGAAGGCAGATTTGTTCCAAGACTGCTTTTTTTGTTTCAAATTATTTCCTATAATTCAGTTTCTCCTGGGTAAGTGTCAGGATGCTCCCATTAACAGTGCATGAAGGGGGGTCAGCTCCTTTTCCAGGCAAAAAAGAAAGRAAAAAACACACAGAGAAGACAAGAAAGATGAGCTTGAGAGGGAACCACAGGAGCAGCAAAGCCAGGGCTGTGACTGAGCTGWGGTGCAGGAGAGGCTGAGAACTCCAGGTGTGAGAGAGGAAGTGACACTCTCAGGGAAGGGTTTCCTCTCAGTTTTATGAAAATCATGAAAAGCAATTAAAACAACCTAAAAATAGAAAGGTCTCTTCCAATAGAAAGGTATCTTCCTTTTTTTTTTTTTTTCTGTTTGCTTGGTTTTTCGTTTTTGTTTTTGTTTCCAGTGCTCCCAAGGTTTTCACTGACCTACACAGAGGTAAGGGTTAGTCTGGCCTAATGCACAGGCAAAAATTGCTGTTTATTACTCAGGAACATGCCATGGTGAGTTTTAGGGATGGGGTTGGAGAAGAGCAGACATTCAAAAACAAGCTTRGAATTCCTGGGGAGGAAATTCGGTGAGTGCTGACCTTAAAACAATCTGGTTGTACCAACAACACAAACATAAAAGGWGTGGGGAATAGGAAATGGTGTAATGGAATGCTAATTATAATTTCTTTTGTTTTCCTAAACAGCATTAAAAAGCCATGATGTGACCAACGACTCAAGCCCAAAAATTACTTCCAATTTTATTTTTACATTCATTGGGGCCCCTTGTTAATTTACAGYGAGTGAAATTATAAACAAAGCTGATCTTCTCATTTGCATCGGACACTACAGAAATGGTAATTTTTAAAAGGTTACCCAGAATCAGTGCTAAGCTTTGATTTCTGCCATTAACATATTTAAGTCTAGCTCAGGCAAGRTTTCTTCCCTGAAACACACATTTTGTTAAAAGCCATTTAGTGCCCATAACCATTCAGCTGCTCTSAAAATATGATGCCCTAGCAGGCCAGAGCTAACCTGTGCATATGAAATAAGTTTAGTTTAATGTGGTGTTAAAAGARTTTGGTCTCTGGAGCAGTCACTCTGCTTAATAACATGCAATCATACGCTTCCTATTTAGTTTTCATTTAACTTGCCTCATACAAGCAATGAATCCAGTTTAATTAAACGTTCTTTTAAACAGCAAAATGACACTGGTTCGTGTTTTAAAAAATCCATACGCCACGGGGCGCCCTCAAGACACAAAATCCTAATAAAGAGGATGTGAGACATACAGCTAATAGCACAGAGCAAGTTTGACATTTGCGGGGTAATTTAGTGAACCAAGTGCTTCCTTACAGGCTCCATGCAGGAGCTGCAGTGCCATTTAACAGGAGATGAAGAGCCGTGTTTATAATAATGCTAATAAACAGCTAATCTGGAAATTGGACTGGCATGTGGCACGGGGCTGTTGTGCATGTATAATAAATGCTGCAGGGTTAATCAGCAGCCTGGGGTGGCCAGGCAATCCTCAGCCTCTGCACCCCACAAGTGCCCAGGCTGCACACAAAGAGTGCAAAAWTGCACCTCAACCCTAAAGGATGCTAGTGAGGCAGGAAAAGGACATTGCAAGTTCCCCCCTGACACAGCTCAAAACAGCTCTGAGGGCCTGACATTCGGGGGAATGGCTTTAAGTTCAACAAGTGCTGTGTTCTCATCCCCAAAAGGTGTAAGGAGAGGSATGAAGTGTTTGAGACCGTGTTGGATGGGGTTTGGAGAAACYTGGTCCAGTGGAATGTGTCTCTGCCCAGGGCAGGGGGCTTGGAATGAGATGATCTTGAAGGTTTCTTCCAGYCCAAACCATTCTGTGACTGATCAAGCCTCYCCTTTCAGTTTTATTTTCCTCTGATAGTTTAAATCTGGTCTAACCCTGGCCAATAAGTAATTTAACTCCTCTTTTATTGATGGCATCATAAGGTAGAAGAGGTAAATGAGGTAGAAAGGAGTGGTAAATGCTTGTTTTTCTCCTTCAGGAGAATCAGGATCTTTAATAAAGTAAGTATTAGGGCAATGAAGAAATAAACACTGAAAGCATCTCACTCATTACTAAAATGAAAATGCTTGCTAATATATGCAGTGCACCTGGAAATGCCCATTCTAGTAATTACAAAAGGGAAAAACACCAGGGAAACAGGCAAGCATGAAGACAATAGCCATTAGAAACAATATTAAATTAAGCACGCCTTTTGAGATCTACAAATTCACTGATTAAATTGTGCATTACAAACCCTGCCTTGACTTCACTCAGCTGGAGTCCTGGGGCGAACCTGCACAAGTTGAAAACAGCCTCTTGTTTTGCATTGAGATGAAGTCAGGGCTGTTCCTAACTTTGCTTAGTTCTGGGGTTTTTAAAGACAAAAAATTTAACCTTTTTTCCCTTTTTCCCCCAGATTCCAGCTAGTAGAAGGCATCACAATCCCCCAGTCTGAGCAAAACAAGGGCAGAAAAAGGGCACTTCATGCCATGCAGCATTAAACTTGGAAAATGGCATAAATCCCATCAAAACCAGCAGGAACCCTCTCATTGACTGAACACCCTTGAGTGTTTGGGTGAATTTGGCTTCRTCCAGGACAGGGAGCTCCACGTTTCCCCATGGAGCCCTTTCCCACCCTGCTGTAGGGCAGGACAGCTTTTCACACTGCATTTTGGCCAAGGTGCCCTTCCCACTGGGGCAGAGCCAAGGGGAAAGGGATTAACCCTCTCTTTTCTGCCCCTCAGATATTCCTGCACTCAGGACTGCTCATGGGGCAGCAACTGTGGGGCTGTGGCTCTCTCAAAGCACTCACAACTGTGGGGTTGTTTGAGTGTTTGTGCAAATAAAGGATGGGATTGCGACCAAAACGTGACCTTCCCGGTGACAAAACCATATCCTCTTMCAGAGACATGAGAAATGAGTGAGGACAAGTTTATTAATACGTTTATTGGAGTGCAGGGTTGTTTATCACCATTTTCCCGCCGCTGATGAGATTTCCAGGGCTAATGGAAACTCTCCCACTTTCTCCCATTTCTCTGAGAGATCTCCTAAAATTGATTGTGGAAGTCAGCAACCACTTCCAATTGATTTTGTGTCATTAAACATTAAAAACTGTGTGCAGCTCTCGTAGAGTTCTYTCTGCTGGAAAGTGGGCTATTGTCTACCAGCAATCCCAGTTTGCTGCTAGAACAATRGATTGTCTGGGAAAGGGGGGAAATTGTATGGAAAACTCTTTTGAAGGTGATGCTTTCTTGTAACAGCATACATACACATATAATCCATGCTCTTTCCTCTTCCAAAACCTGGGAGATGGGCAGCTTTTTAATTTTTCCAGCTCTTGGCTTTATTTTGTGGGAAAAGAAGAGCTAAAGAGAGAAAAATTCTGCTTCCATCCACCCAGCCCCTCCCTGCTTCTCCCTAGGCAATGATGTGCCTCTGTTTCGTTTGCTCTCAGGGAATCCCCTAATACACTTCCCCCCTTGTTCCCTCAAAAATTTCCAACAAGGCAGAAGGAAATAGAACCTTTGGGAAGCCTTTGCTCCCAGGACAGCAGAAGCTGAGGKCTCCTTCCCTTTTTCTCAGCTCATTCCCTCCATACAAACATYCTGGAGGCAATCTGCGCCGTGCAGATGGAAATTCCCATCGTAGCTGCTGATGGGCAGCGGGAAGCAGAGAGMTCCTGTGCTCTGCACACTGCAGGGCTCAAACCTGATGCTGATCACAGTGAGGGATCTCCAGAGACATTTTGGGAATCCACGTATGTGAACAGGGCCTTTCCAAAACCCCAGCCTGTGAGGAGTGAATTCAGGATGACTCCATCCCTTTCACACCCARATAAGAGAGATCTCTGAAGGTGACAGGAGAGCAGCAGAAATCTGGAGTGCCACAGATCCTTTTTCCTCCACAAACCCACCAAGGGCCCTGAGCACCTTTTCCACACCTTTGCAAATCCCATTTCCATTACCTGAACCCAAAGCCCAGAGCACTGATGGGCTGCTGAGGGGACAATGGGACGATGACAAACATCAGGACAGGCCATCTGGACTGCTGGGCACAAATGGAAACGTTCTCTGACTGAGGGACAAAGCCTCCATTCCTGCAGGGAGCACATTSGAGAGGACAGCTTTTGTGCACCGTTGCTTGGTAATTAAGGCTGGAATAACCCATAAAGTGACAGATAACATATTAAACACCTTCTGTGTCTTAGGAAGMGCAGAGTAGGTGTCACAAATGGAGCCTCATATGGCCCAGCTGCCTCAGGCCATATGGCCACCCTGCTYCTCGCTGTGCCACGTTGGGAGGAGCAGCAGGGTGGCACCAGGGGTGGTGGCATGGGCCAGGAGCAGTGGCACAGTGAGGGTGACAATGATGGTGGCTCTGCAGACCCTGCCCCATGTGCACTCTCTGTTGGCATTTATGGACTTGGTTCAGCTTCTCAATTTGTGGCATGTGGAGCAGCCAAAATAATTCTATGCAAAATAAAGAGCTGAGAGCAGATGAAAATAGAGCTAATAATACAGTCATTAGGAAGGGAGCCAAGGCACAAATTGCAGAGTGTGAARGGAGAAGTCAGGGGAGGGAAAGGGCTCTGCATACCCTGTGCTGCACAGGGGACACAAACACGTCCCCAAACGGCAGAGGGACAGCGAGAGGCTGTGTGGCCAGACCTGTTGTCCTGGCACAGGACACCATCCCAGCAGGATGGTGCTCAAGTGAAGGTTGCTCATGGCCTTTTGGGCAATATCACAGCAGCAGGCAGGGCAGGGACATGTCACACCACACATCTGTGTCACCTGGGAAGAGGGGACACCCACCCTGCTCTTAGAGAGGTGCAGGACACACCTGTGAGGGGGTCATTTACAGGCAAAAACAGGGGTTGGGATGGACCTGGATGCTTCAAAATAGCAAAATGACAGTCCAGATGAGTCAGGGGTAGTGATGAAAACTCATTTCCAGCCCTTGGAGGGGCATCAGTAACTGCAGCAGGAGTTGTGGACTGGTTTGTGCTGTCTCATGGAAGCAGCAGTCCTGCTTTGGAGTGCTTTGCAAGGCAGGCACGGCAGCAGGAGTGGTTAACAGCAGCAGAGCAGCCAGGGATATTTTACTGCCATCTGCTTGATAGCCAGTGCTTCTGATCCATCTGAGGTCAGGCAGAGAGTTTGGTTTTGCCCTCAGGTGGAAGCTGATGAGCACACAGCCTCTCGAGTGGCCCTTCATGGCACCTCTTCAAAGCTGTGCAAAGAGGCTCTGCGACCGCCTGTCCTTCAGCAGAAAACTTCAAGTGCCTTTTTGTGCCAAGTGCTCTTCAGTTTAGACCAATCTTCAACTTGAAATGGGAKGAAAGTCCTTCCAAAGAGTGACAAGAGGGCAATTAAATATACACTTCATAGAACTGTAGAAAGGTTTGGGTTCAAAGGGACCGTAAAGATCATTCAGTTCCAACCCCTCTGCCATGGCAGGGACACCTTCCACCAGGCCAGGTTGAAAAAATCCTCATCCAATCCGTCCTTGGACATTTCCAGGGATGGAGCAGCCACAGCTTCTCTGGGCACTCTGTGCCAGAGCCTCCTCACCTTCACAGGGAAGAATTTCTTCCTAATCTCTAATTAGGAGAGACCTAACCCTGCTCTCTGTCAGTTGAAACCCATTGCCCCCTGTCCTGTCACTCCATGCCCTTTTCCAAAGTCCCTCTCCAGCTCTCCTGGAGCCCCTTTAGGCATTGGAAAGGGCTCTGAGGTCTCCCTGGAGCCTTTTTCTTCTCCAGGCTAAACAACCCCAACTCTCTCAGAGTGTCTCCAAATCAGAACTGTCTTCCAAATCTGAAGGCCAGAAATGGCTCTTCTAAATGAATGTTCCAGATGAGCAGAGTCAGACAGAAAGGTTTCCCTCTTCCCTCTTCACTCCTTTTACAATGCAAAGCAGAAGATACCTATGCCAAACCATTTCATTTCCTCCAGTTTTATTGCCAGCCTTCGGGCTGCCTCATTCTGGGCCTGCTGCAATCCAATCTGCTCTTGCTAATACTTCAAATATAATATTTATAACAGCCCAGGTTGAACCAAAGGCTACTTGCACTGACAGATGTCACAAGCTATATCTCTCCTTTCCATTTTATTGTTTGGTAGCTTCTGGCAAAGAGGGAGAGGATCTGGTAATGAAATGCTCCTTCTCTGCTTCAAACTCCCAGGAACATTTTTCTGTGCTGCCTATTAATCATGGGGGAGTAATCAAGTGGTAGCTGGTTGGTTATCAGGGTGTTATGCAAGGGAAGTGATGGCAGAGGATAAGATAAATCTCTGATTTAATTATTGAGCTGCAAGCCCATATGAAGCTTTATACTTGTGGCTTTGGGGATGTGGGCAAACGTGGAATGCTGTGGACAGAAGGACCCTGTTGTGTAAAAGAGGAGTAAAATAATTTCTCTGTAACTAAAGATGATGAGTTCTGCAGGACTATAAATAGGCGTGGAGCTGTTTTGCAGATAAAGCATCTCTTTGGTACTTTGCTACAGCAGAGCAGTGGGGAAAATTCTGCAGGGAACAATCTCCTCCTGGCAGATGCCTGGACCAGGAGTCCTGCTCAATATTTTCCATGTCTAGTTTTCATGATTTATACAACATCACCCCTTGGAAAAGCAATTCTGAGAGGACATTATGATTCTRTGATAATYCWCTGTATTTGAAAGAAAAGAAAACCCCTATATAAATATGTGTATCCCCTATGGTTGGAGTTAAGTGACTTAAGTTCTGTTTCGTTTTTTTAACTTTCTTGGCTAGAACCACATGGACCTTTTAGTTAGCTGGCTGATTAAGCAAATTTCCATGGGAATAACAGTGATGTTTGGGGGAGAGTTCAGGGAAGGGTCAGAGGGGAAGAAGAGGGGAGAGAAGAAAATCAGTGTCCCCAGACCCTGCACTAAGAACTAAGCTCAGTGTCTGGTAAGCACCAGGCTGAGGATTCAGTATTTCCTGCCCTGGACATGTGCCATAGCCACCAGACCACATTTTAGCTCTCTCTCTGGGGAAGAAGGACCTGCTTCCACACAGTCAGAGATTGAGAAAGGTGGTGGAACACCAAAAACAACCATTGGAAGGAAAATGGCTTTCCTCCAATCCCTACTCAAGTGCCTCATGGGGGTCAGTCCTTCTGGCCTTCATTAGAAAGAGAAGTGTGACTCAAGGGAGAAAGTAAATCCAAGGGAGCAAAAGGCTTCAGGGTAATTTTTTTACCCAGTTCAACTCAGTTTAATTTGCTGGCACCGGGAGAGTTTTGCATTTCTCTGTTATGAGCTGTCACTCCACATTGCAGAGCAGTGGGACACAGCTGCTGTCCAAGAGCAGCGTTTTCCAGAAGTGAAATGSAAATTGCCATGTTCATTAGGACATCAAAAACCAGAAATAAAAATATTTCAGATCAAGGAAATGTTACAAGCCAAACTGGGAGAATACAAAAATGTACAGACCAAAGACTCCATGATGGCAAATGGCTGGAGACAGATGATTTTGGAATTAGCAATTAGTTTTAAATCAAACTAGCAATTTAAAACCAGACTAAGCAGAAGACAATTAAGTCAGTAATCACAGAAACACTGTGGAAAAGGAATATACCAACTTCACCTTTGTTTAGAGCTGCCCTCTGTTCCCCACCCTTGATCTTTCTGTACAGGCTCAGTGTGAAAACAAAGGCTCAGAGCTTTCCAAATGCCACACACGAGCAGAGTGCAGAAATCTGATTATTTCTTGGGTTTAGTCTCTCTTGGTGTGCATCCATGGCCACACAATAGCATCCACTGACAGCTCCTACTTCCATCCTTCTGCTCTTTCCTCCAAAGGAGCTCTGCTCCTCTAAGTGCACCATTTTCTTTAAGGCAAACCACCCAGAGAGCTGGATGCCATCATCTTCAGCAGATTTAATCTTAGATCCACAAAAAAAACCCCTTAAAAAGGTATTCTGGATGCAAAGCAAATAGCAATTACCCTGGCAACTTCCCTATTTCAGCAATGAACTGCAGCTGTATTTGCTCTTGGGCAGGGGAACTGTTTTCACCGAAGCCATGGGGAGAGGAGGATACAAATCCCAGAATTTCATTGCCTGGAGGAATCCCCACAGCACACACATTTGGTGTGGATTGCTCCAGTCCTCTGCTGGAAAAGWGCCTGAACTTATTCTTGCTGCTCTTGGACACAGCTGGCCAGGACAATTTGCCTGGAAATGGGGAAACAGAGCTCACATCCAAGTGATTTTGCACAACTACTATTTTTGAAAAAGCCCCAGCCTCAGCAGTCCTCAAGGGGTCTCTCCCACTCCTTTAATTTCTTAATACATGTAAAACCAAACAGAAGAAAAACAGAGCAGAARGTTCATTCAGTTAAGCTCTAGATTGACTTCATCCAACTTAATGCTTTTTAATCACTCTTTGAACAAAAGATTTAGTCCTCATAATCCTGCTTTTGCTCAATTTGCTGTTCCTTACTTTAAGAAATCTGCTATTTGTTTGGTTCCTCTGATTCCCACCCCYTAAATGAGTCTGTGGGAGAAAAAGAGGGGCTAATATTACAGGGAAAATGGTTTTCAGGAATAAAATTAATTACAAATAACAGCACCAGCTTTTCTTTTATGGCCCTTCATTGGAAAAGTGCACACAAAAAGACACGGAGCCCTTTTCACTGAATAACTTCCTTAGCTGCACACCAAAACTTCTCATCAATCTCCAGGAGCATGATTGCAATTAGACCTGCTGATTTGAAAGCTAATGCAGACCTTGTTTGGGAAAACTGAGATTTAGCTTTAGGTTTAGASACATTTGCAAAGAAATTCCTGTTGTGGGCTCTGCTTCTTGGCAGTGTCCAGCAGCGTGGCTGCCACTCGCCTTTCCCAAATATTTGAAATTATTCCCTGGYTTTGCCTGCACATATTTTGACTAGATTGTGATGGAAATTGCCTGTTGGGCTGGGCTGTCCTGCTCTTGGTGCCTCTGAAAGGCCCTGAGATTCACTGCAGGGGCCCCTGGTGCCGTGGGTGTCTGGTCTGCACCAGCTCCTCCCTTGCAGCTCCTTCACACAGCAAAGAATCACCGTGCCCTGACAAATAAATCAGTCTTCCCTTTCCAAACATTTATCTCTGATTCATTGGGCCTTCAGGTCTGCTTAGGAGAAAGTAATTCAACCTCAGGATTTCAGCTGCAGAGAAATACACTTATGTGGGCAGCAGGAGAGCCAGACCCACAAATCACTGTCTGCCATCCCCCAAATCCTGCTCTTCACTGCATTTCGACTGAAGTGTTTTGAAAAAAATCCTGGAGAACTTCGTGCAAAGCCCAGAGCTATCTGTGCTCACACCTTTCCTCATTTTCACAATAGCTATCCCAGACCTTCTTATGTGAGAGCATTTGCAAAATAAAAAAAAAAAAAATAAATGAACTTGATCCTTCTTGGAGTCTGTAAAACTAAAAAAAATCTCATCTTCCATTAGTTCCTCATTTAAAATAAATCAAATCAATTAAATATCACTTTTAGGATATTATAAACCATTATAYACTTGAAAACATATTTATTCTCCAAGTTGATCATACATAAATATGAGTGCAAATTAATTTAAAGTATTCTGTGAAATTTTATCTTTCAATTAGGCAATTTCAGTGGAAGTYCTTAAGAACACTTATTGCAGTGTTTCCTACCACCCCAAAAGGTCAGACAGATGTGATCAAACATATGTAACACAGAGGATAGCTTCAAAATTCTCTTGCCTTCATTTTCTCTTTATGAGAATCAAAGAATATGCCCTTAAACCAGGTGAAGGAGAATAAACCATACACCTAGACTTGAACTGTGTCTGGATTGTTTTGGAAAACTGGARCATGATTTCCTCTGAATAACAGACACAGAGCCCCAGGCACTTTATATGTTCAAAAATTAAACTTACAACTGGCATACATCTGGCAGTGATCCTGTACACTAAATCCATTTGGTTGGCCAGATGGCCTGAGACTTGCAGCTTTTTAATCTCACACACAAAGCACTTCAGGCTGGAAAAAACAATAAATACAACATAATACAGCATTGTGACAAAAAGCCTCTTTTATTGGTTTTCCAGCTATAGGTATGGAAAATTATGGGCAAAGCAAGTAGTATTTTCACACTTCAGCTTCCTAAAATGTGCTCTATCCTGTGATTCCATTCTTTTCTCTGTTTCTCATATCTAACCAATCCTCAGTGAAGGGTGAGTGATTCCTCAGGTAYAAGGTTGGATGCTGGAGGCAGAGGATGGCATGATCTCTCACAACTACTCTTTGATCAAGAAGAGCAGGACTGCGAGATCTTAATATCTTTTACTTCTGCTCTCTTTGGGATAAAAATCCTACATTGCCTTTCTGCACTAAAAGCAGAGACAGTTTTAAAAAGTGAATTTTTCTGCTGTCAGTATCTTCAAGCAGCCAGGGGCCAGAAAAGACAAATACCCCATTTCCTTTGCTCTGAATGCACTTTTTTTTTTCTCAAATACCTTTCTGTATGTTATTGGGGAAAACCTTTCCTCTCATTGACTTCTGAAGGACTTGCAGTCTTTCTCCTGTATGCTATGATCACTTCCTGTGCCTTTATCTGTTTTTTGGTTTTTTTTCTTTTTCTTTTGAGCTACATTCTATTAAAATCAATCTAAAACTCCTACTAAATTCTGGCTCTGTGAGCAGCCATCCACCAAGACACTGGGATATGACCACAAACTTTGACCTGACACTCCCCAGTGTTAGATGAGTGCCACCAGGATGGGAGCACGCTGCTGTGAGTTTGTGCTCAGCTCTTTGGYGTTCTCTGCAGCACAGCAGAAGTGTTTGCACAGCTGGTAGAAGCTCAGTTTTCTGGTATCCYACCCCTTCTTGCACTAAAGCTGCACATTACCCTCCCTCAGCCCTTCCTGGAGCCATCCCCTCCTCACCCTGTCTTTGGAARGGGTAATGGAGCATCTTTGGCTCAGGCTTCTCTTATTCACCATGCAGCTAATTCACTCAGAGCAGCAGGCTTTAGGACACACAGATGACTTCACTCCCTGGCTTGTTTCATCTTTCCAGTGATGCCTTTTCCTCTGCCAGCTTCAAAGGCATCTTAGTGGATAAACTGCCTGACCTACTAAAAGAAGTACAAAGAGAATCCCCTTCTCAATTAATTCTTGTGCTCCAAATTCATACTCAGATTTGTTTCTGAGCAGCTTTCATTTCTGTTAATCAGCTACGACAGTTTTAGCTCCCTGGAGTTGTTGCTTGGCTGCAGATCTCCTCCTGTACAGTAATTTTCCCAATTGTTTTAGGAAATGCTGCTACTGAAACAGCAGAGGCCTGGACCTCTGCTGAACTGAATCAATAGCTCCACCAAAGGAAATTATTTCAAATTCATTAAAGTTAAAGCAAGCAGATTTCTGTCACCTGAGGCTTCTGTCCCTCAGTGTTACAGAGGTGGCAGATTTRTATCTTATTGCCTAAAGACTTGCTCCAAATGCTGCTTTGCACTCTTCAATTCCATAAACACAACTAGCTAGGGGTTGAGAAGATTGCTCTACATTTCCACACCAAAGATCCTACAGTAAATTTGTGCTTCAGGGCAAGCAGGTGAATATAACGAGAGATGCTCACAGCATACATGGAAAATAAGCACTGTCACTGCTACAGATTTGTTACAACAAAAATTATAAATTTTTTTTTTTAAAAGAACAAAGCTATAATAATTTAACTAAAGTCTGGGATGAATATCTACAGCATCTGAGACATGCAGATATGGATTTAAGGTGAGAAGCCAAATTAAATAAACACTTTTCCTTGTCCCCAGTATTCCCAGTTCCCCATTTGTCACCTGCTGAAAACTCTTGAGCTGGACCAAGACACAAAAAGCAAAGCTGGGAGTTGGGGACGTTATTTCGGACACCTCACCACTAATTTATGAACCCAACTTCAGCCAAGGAGGTTTGTCAGTCCTGGCCCCTGCCTTTAGTGCTGTTAGTATTCTGGAGGGTCTATTGATGATTTCATGCCAAATCAATTTTGGCACATTAAAGTGATTTGTCAGAAATCCAGCAAAAGAGCTTTCTTAATAATTCAGCTCTCAGCCTCTGCAATGCTGGTGGGAAGGCAATATGTGCCTGCATAGGTGTCCTCAATTAGCTCTAAAATTTTCAGAAAGATTTTACTGGAATTTAAAACCTTTCTTTTGAACCTTTGCTTTTAATTTTAACACTGAGTGAGTCTTAGTTTGTTTCAAAGCAATTTTTAAAGAAGAGAACTAAAAATTGTGTTTAAAGAAAAGGTGTTTCTTTTTGAACTTAAAATCTTCCAGGTATGTCTTTTTAGACATTTTTGCACTTGCAGAAATGAACATTAAAATGTAAAAATACACTCTAGAAAAGTAGCCTTGAACTACTTGATGTTAGGCAACAACAGTTGTCYTTCTGCCAGAGCAATGATGGTGCACAAATAAGCAAATTCAGCAGTGTCCTTTGTGGGGCATTTATCACCTCCAGCCAAAATATTCAAACTTTTCAGCCCACTTGTGGATTTACACAATGTGACAACCTATTGCTTTTAGATTTGTAAATTACACATCAGGTTCAGAGGTTTAGTGAATGCTGAAAACTGGGAACGTTAAAGAGCTTAAAAGTAAGGTTGGTCTCTGAGTTGAATATGCATAGTGTCAGCAGCCATTGATTTTTTTTTTGTTTGTTTGTTTTGGGGGTTTTGGAGTTTTTTGGGGTTTTTGGGGGTTTTTTTGGGGGTTTTTTTTTGTTTGTTTGGGTTTTTTTGGTTTATTTTTTTGTTGAAGGGTATCAGTTACCAAAGAAACATCCAGGCATGTTAAATAGCTTGAAATGGGAAACAACCACCAGATGAACTGCCAGCTCATTTAATGAGGGTTTGAGTGAAAGTGCTGCAGCACAGAGACAGAATTGTCTGGGGTCCATCCAAAAGGCAGTACCAACCAAATTCATGACAGCTAACCACAGAGGGAAAGGAAAATAAACATTTCTGCCTTCCCATGATGGAATTTACCATCTATCCCTCTTTATGGAGTAGGGCCCCAGCAGGAGTTGATGGCTTTGGGTCCAGCTGTCCAGGATGTCTGGCTCTGGCTCTGGCATCATGTCCAGGCAGAGGTGACACCAGCTGAAAACTGCTTTTGGGGTCACTAAAAATAACATTAGGGAATATAAAAGTGTTCCCCACAGACTGTTACTGTGTGAGAGTCTCGTGGTAAAGGATCTGAACACAAGTGTGTGTTATAGAAATAGATGTCACATAAGGGAAAAATCAGTATTTTTCCCTGACTTTCCACCACACAGGATGGTCAAGGAGACCTTTGCAAGGGGACTAAAGATAATGTTCCCAAAAACAAAGAGCTTATTTTGCTCTAGGTAAATGTACTGATATGCATGGGTGGCTTTTCCAGTTCTGGCACATTGCTTCAATCTTTTCTTTCCCACCATATGAACAAATGTTTGTTTGCTTCAAGTTCAAAACAGGCTTTCCAAGGCAAAATCCATCCAGATGGTCACCAGACTAAGGGGGGAGCCTCAGATTTCTCTAAACAAGTTTTTAAACGAGAGAAATTGTTTTCTACATGTTCCTCACTGATGATGCCTTTTCTGCTGTTGCTCACGACACTGATAGAATAAGCTGCTTTTGTTGATTAAAGCTCCAGAATCCCATAGCAGCCTAAATCCTATCAAAAGGTTCATCTTCTCAGATGTTCTTTTTAAGTTCTTTAACCACGGTTTCTGAATTCTCCTGACTATTTCAATCCTCCTGGCTAAGCCCCTCGTGCTATCTTTATGCAGTTCCTGGAAATGACAYGAGCACTGTGTGTATTCAGTTCCAATCACCACCTGTGTTATTGCTGGAAATGTATCCCACACAAAACTGCACTCGTGCACTGCAGGGTAGGGGTAGAGCCAAATTTAGCTGTGATTAGCCCAAACACACTGCACAAAGCAGGAATCACATCCCAGCCCTGCACACTCTAAGCTGTTGTGCAAAATCCCCTCTCCTAAACAGGGAATTTTATACCTAATGCCAGAGTTATGCAGGGCACTGTGTGAGCTGGGGGAAGATTTTTTACTCCTTGGTCTACAGGGATGCTGTGGGGCAGGTGGGGAGGGATCTGGTCACCATAAGGCAGATAAAGAACCTGAAAAACCCAACTTCAATCCCTGCTCCATCGGTGTGTGCGACCTTGGGAAGCACAGAAAGTCTTTCTCTGCCTCACTGAAAAGGGAAAAAATGTGTTTCCTCACCTCCTGTCCTCCTCCAGCTGAATTCCTGAAAGCTGCTCAGAGCCTGTGGTAATGGACACAGTGTCAGCACAATAAATTGATAGTCTTTCCATTAACTTTGGATGACACCTTATAGGCATTGTGCATTTCTCTCAATGTTCAAAGTAAGCAATTATCCTTCTTTCCATCTGTTCTTTCTCTGCCTGTGTCCTTTAAAAGCCGTGGCAAAGGCTGAGGAGGTCGAAAGACTGCGTGTCTCAGAAATAAGCAAAGTGAAACAAAACCTCTCATCAAAATATGTCTGAAAAAACCAAAAAAACAACAAAAAAAACCCCATAGGATCAAGTCGGAAATTTTTGCTAATTATTTTKTGACCTATCATGAAGATTGCCTTTGAGGCTTGGGTGAGTGACACTTCCTAATCAGCCTGTTCAGGCCAGTGACACAGGCTGGTTTTAAACAAGTAATTTTGGAGTTTTGGCATGTTTTAGTTGGAAAACACAATCACTTTATAATTTTTGTAAAACTGGCTCAGAAGTGAGCAGTGTCATTGACTTACTTGAGAAGAAAAACACAAAAAACTTAATACAGCTAGAGAAATTCAATTCAACAAAAATGTAATTTCTGCCCAACAAAGTCATGCTCACCCACAGCAATTGCATTTTTTTTTACCAGATGTTTAGAAACCCATAAAATATCATTAATCTGGACAGCTAAGCATTGGCTTTGTGTAAACCCAACCGTGGAAAAAATTGGAGCAGCTTCACTCTGAGAAGTGGAAAGGCAGAGTGGTGATGTGGCACCAGCACAACCTCTGAAGAAAGAAGAGAGTTGTGGTATCTTTAAAATTGCTGTCTTAAACCTAATTAATATACATTGGCTCACKCTTGAACTCTGTTTAGTTGGTGCTAAATAGCCTCCTAAAACTTCTCTATAAATGTAAATTCCCAGTTCCTGGGGAAAGTGCAGGTTCTTACCCGTGTTAGAGATTCTTGTTACTCTGCCTGTATGAAGGTTTATGAAATGATGTTGCAGCCCCCTTTAAAAACTGCTCTGTTGGTAGCACCATAGACTTGGAAATATGATCAACAGCTAGGAATAAATTCAGTTTTATTGCATTTGAACCCAGATAACATGCTAGTTTTTTTTTTTTTTTTATAAAGCATTCTCAGCAAGCTTTAGCATCTTTCTCGTTTCAGAGGGAAACCTGACCTCCAGCAAGTGCCACGGAAAAACCTTTCAGAGAAGCAATGGCTTCACCTCGCCTCACCTGCAGCAGGTTCAAAGTGGTGAAAGAGTGGCCAGGGAGTTTCTTGCTCTTTCTCACAGGTTTTTTGCTCTTTCTCACAGGTTTTTTGCTCTTTCTCACAGGATTTTCTTGCTCTTTTTCTCTCTTTTCTCCTTTGGGGAAGCAGAGATCTGCACAGAAATCAGTGTTGGTGTGAAGCCAGACAAGAGTAAAGGGACTCAGGAAAATGTCTTGCTGGACACTTTCAAAACTGAACAAAGGAGGTAGAATRGTTCATTTTAATTCCAAGGTGATTTTTATGGGAATTCAGTGGGATTATGAGATGGTCTTTCCTCCCCTAAGTGGGACGGTGTGAGGGATAAAGGTCAGACATTGAATATTTCCAAAGGATCCAGTTCTGCCATGCTTTGGCTTTCAAACATTTTTACAGTTGTTCAGACCCTGTTCAGAAAAAGACAGCAGAACTGTTTTCTTTGATAAGATCAAAAGAGGAATAAACAGAAATTGGCACCTGGCACTGTGAGGCTGCTCCTAAATTCACACTGCTCCCTATATTCCATCAGTGTACACAAGACACACCTCGGTGCCTGTGGAATCCTGGATTTCTGCCAAAGGCTCTCAGGGCCAATGTCTGTTAAAGAGGCTCAGCTTAAGTTTCCCAAACAAATCACTTGGCAACAAAGGTGTTAAAATTCTGTGTTCACTACTAGAAWACACGGATAGAAGGGAAATGTCCAYTTGAAAATGTATTTCCCTCYATGTGTGGATAGGCCTTTGTGTCTGGAAGTGTTATCAGGGTTAATTAGAAAAATTATCTCATCAGAACAGAAAAAAAGCAGGTGAGTGGAATCTTKCTGCCTGAGACACGCTAATCTTTCCCTGCTCGGTTTCAAGTGCAACTGTGATCCATCAAAGTCACTTCCCTGTGCAGTCCCTCGAGGACATCAAAAGTTTAGCCCAGTGTGGCAATTCTTRCACTGCTCCCTCACTATTAATGAATGTGGGTGTTGCCTGCTTCCTGCAACAAAATGCAATTGAGAAAAAATAAAAAAAGGAACGCTGACATATCCATGCCATTAAATATTGTCCTTTGAAAAGACACTCACATGTTGTTTCTCTCTATGGTTTGGGAATGCTTCCCCTGAGTTAAAAAGAAATCATGGCCATTCTCTRTCTCCTTTGTCATTTGATTGTTCTTTTCAATATTTATCTACATGCTCTTTAAGTTATTTTGTTTTCTTCTAATAAAATATGATACCTGGCCTGGTAGAGTAGTGAATAGGAGGTGCATCTCTGTAAGAGTGACTTTCAAAAAAAAAGTCAGTGGTRTCACTGAGTCTGTACTTGCTCAGGTACCACTCCACTATGATTTTTCCCTTTTTCAAGTGGACAGTCACCACCACTGATACCTTGCTGGCTGTTCAGGCCATTGATTTTGAAAGGTTCATTCTCTCCTTCAGTAAGGTTTTTACGGATCAAAAAGTCTCACACAGAATGATTCAGTGCTCACCCATCATGAAAATTTGGTACGATTTGGAAGAGATTGTAAGAGAAGCCAGGTATTTCTGTTGTCACCTGTAATGATATTTTTCATACTCCCCTTCAGGAGGATTTTGCTCTATCTCTAGATCCCAGCCTTCTCTCTCATCATTCCTCTGACTTCAGCTTCAGGAGAGCAAGATTTAGCTTGTCTCCTCTAAGAAAAAATAAACTGTTCACTGTTCAGTTTTCATCTTTGCTTTCTTGAGAGTCACCACCCATAGAATGCAGGCCTTTCCCTGACCCCTCTGCTCGGGCACTGCTCCTCAGAGGGTGGAGGACAGAGCTCCAAAGTTCCAGTCTGGGATCAAGAAGGSACAAAACTGTCAGCACTGAGATCTATTTTTACATTTCACTACACARCATCACCACAAATAAAATGGAAAATCACTGCTGCAGCTTTCTCCCTTTATCAGTCGTTGTCCTTTCTGCCGTGACAACACAAAAGCAAGAGAGAAAACAAATTAAATTACTCTCTGGTGCATGAAAAAAAATAAAAAGCCATTTAGTCGAGAATTCCCACTGGAACTGCCAGGCTGCAACAGGGAGAAAAATCTCATAAAACCACTGCTACGATGTGCAGGAGCATTACGTGGTTGTTGATCTCCTGGCCAAGCACCGTGCATGGGAAGGCACCAATCCCTCTCCAAGGGGTGCAGGGAGCCATGGGACTGTGCTGCARACTCTCCTGGGAATTAGGAAGCTCCCACAGCCATCACTTCATTAATCACAGCCACCACAACACCACCCCTAYGGTTTCAAAGTCAGAGCAGCATTTCAAGCACAGCTCAGGCTGCCCCACAGACTCTTCACCCGCAGATCACAAAGTTTCCAATCTCCAATCTAACTTGCATGTAACAAGTCTGGCTCCTTMAATGCATTTTTAAAACTCAGTTTTGATTCCAGAATAACTCACAATTAAAGAACCTCTTCTCTGTTGGGAAGTGTTTGTTTTGTTCTGCGCTGATTTGCCRTGTCCCTGATGAGCGGTTAACAAGATGTCAATTAATCATGCAAATGGGAAGAAATAGGTGTACACATGATTGCTCTACCTGGAGCTAAGCTTTGGGACTTCCTATARTTTCTCTTATTTGGTTATTTTACTTGTTCTTGTTGATAATTTCCATGACTTTCTGCTTTTGCTGTTACAGATAAAGAGATGCTCGGTCCCTCCCCTGTGTCATTGCCTTATTGGTCCTGCAAAAGCACATTTCTGGCAGGTCTTAATTCACATTGAACACAAAACAATGTTCCTGTGTGTAATGGGTCCCACTCTTCAGAAAGCGTGCACCTCCTGCATGGACACTGCCATGTACCTGCAAATCCAGCTTTTCTCCAAATCAGGGTATTTCTGGGGAATATACAAAGCAACTTTGCATTTTAAAAGGGACAAACACCATTTTGTCACCATGCTGGACATTGCACCGAGGATTACAGGTGTTTGCAGTCCCTAAACCTCAGCCAGAGCCCTTCTTAGTGATGGAATTAGTTTGGGAACACAAGATTGCAGGACAAAATTCACAAATTCAYGAGGGCAATGTTGCTTGGCTGAAAACATGGTTGGGCTCAGGAAAACTCTCACACACAGAGCAGTGTTWGGGTGTCATCAGAAAAACCACAAGCCACATCAATTCTGTGAAACCCCAGTGTTTTCTTCACCATCAGGCAATGAGATTCAGGGGTTCCACACTAAACTGTCCTGGAGGATTCATCAAGGACAATGAAAWGATTTCCCCTGCATGACTGCTTGGAAGGATAAACTGAGTAACTGCAGAGATGCAGAGAGCTTGGGAGCAGAGAATTTTGGTGCCCAAAATGTGAGCTCACCAGCAGAGAATCAGACAAGGGGAGTCAGTGCTRCTAAATTTCCTCTCAGGACAATTCCTTGGCTGCCAGCCTGCCCAGATCAGCTGTTTTGGACTGTGCAGGGTGGGTATTTTGGGATGCTCTGGCTGCCCAACCATGTTTGTACATAAGGAAACCAGATCAACCACRCACAAGGCTGGGGAGAGGCTGCAGGGGCCAGGAGAGCAGCAGGATCCTGGTGGAGTTTCCCAGGGGAGATCCCTCCTGCCCCAAATCACCCACTGAAGGTGAATCTCCTCCACCATGGACACAGTTACAGAAATCCCATTCTGAAAGTGAGGATGATTCTGGAGGGACTGAGCAGGGCTTGGGGACAGTTTGGGGACAGCTCTGGTGSTCACACAGCTCCTGCACAGCTCCTCCTTGCAAAGCCCTGTCCTGTGCCACTGTCCTGGGACACTGTGCAATCCCCACATGTCCTTTCTTATTCCATCCATTGGGACTTTCCCCTCATTAATTTGATTTCGCAGTTTGGTTTCTTCCTGAGCATAGGCACTGATTTTTCCTTTTTTT
>NW_026623299.1:2707179-2715786 GCF_030028575.1 Malurus melanocephalus
CTTGCGCTGTTATGATTTAGGCTTGAAATTGCTTAATTGCTGTTTCCTATACTTCTCATTTTCAGTTCCCTAATGACTGTATCAATTTGTTGCCTATTATTCCCAATGACAGGGCAGTGTTTTTTGTGAGTGTTTCCACAAGCCATTTAAAAAACTTTTCCCTATGAGCTGCAGAAGAATTTAGTTTTTTGTCCTGGTTTGCTCCTTGTTCCTGGGCCAGGAGGAATTCCCACACAGGGCACCAAGAATTGCAGGCAAGATTACATTTGGTTACAATTTCTGAATGGCACTAAGCGTGCTCAAAGATGTCCTGTCACATATTGCTTTTAATTTAAATGATTTAATACTGATGGGAATCTGCTGAATTTTTGTGAGAAATTACAGTAGTTTTAAAATTATAAACAACTTGAGTTAAAAAATACATAGCAACAGAGGCAGAAAGGCAGGAAAGCAAAATCACWGTGATGTGAACAAGTGAGAACAGTGGAAAATAAAATAGGCATAAATAAAGTCACACTTACACTGGGTCAAATTAGAAATTAGTCCATGAAATTCACTGCTACAATGCTTGTGAGACAAACAAGCAAACCCAGGATGTTTTTTCACTGCTGCAGCAGTTCTCAGCTCTGGCACAAACATTTGATGCAGCTCCCCAGGGTCAACCAGGGACCCTTTTCAGGTCAAATTTGTGGAAGASACTTGTGACTGTTTATTAGTGCAACAAGAAGATAATCATAAATCACCTTATATATCACTAATTTTTTTTTCTATTGGAGATAAACTCACTTGTTTTCTTGACCCATATTCTGTTGCCTTTGCTTGCAAATGCCCAATTCTGTATTTCAGTATCAAAAGGTGAGGAATAAAGACACGTTTCAGATTCCTCTTTGCCATCTTGTGTTCCAAATGTTAATCTTCTACATGTAAATTTGTTTTGGTGTTAGGAGGGACTCAGAGTTGTCTCTGCTGTCTGTACAACTCCAGGTGTTGGTTAAAAAAATCCTTATTTTTATTTACTCATTACTTTATGTTAATGGGCATTTTACTGTAAYTTGAGTCAAGTACAAGTTAAACTTTACCGATTACATCTGTCTTTGCGCACAGGAATAATGCAAATAATCTATTTTAAAATGGATTTATTGGTCATTGGGAGTAGTAACATTTAAAAATGGGTATGATCAGAAGAAAGCAAGCTTATGAATGGAGTCCAATGCAGTATCAGCCCTCTGAAACCATATGGCAGAGTGTTTAGAGGATGACAGGTGGCAGCCAGTGCTGAGAAGGAGACTCCACTCAGTGCCACGTGCTAAGGGAGGCACCCAGCATATGTGGCTCTAAGAAATCTGCATGAAGTTGGAAAAGGAAATGCCAATGACGCCTTCATAAATCCTTTCCTTTCCTGCCCCTAATGGAGTAATTTCTGAAATGAGCTTTCAGGTCCCTTCTGACCCAAACCTTTGTGGGATTCTGTGGTTCAAACATTCTGCTTTTAGTAACTGCATCATTTACTAAATTTATGATTTAGCTTAATTTAATTCAACCTCGCTTCCAACAATCATCTTCATGATTCCCGTTTTCAGGRTTTAATGTCTGGATCCACAGGGCAAAGTCTCAGTGTGTTGGACCCTCAGGGCTCTGATTCCTGTACATCATTGCAAAGGTGTCATCCCATATTGGCAATTTTGTTAGTCTGCAAGTTATCTGGAAAGGTCAGATCTCAGTTCCATGACTCATYTTAGACCTGAGAGCACACTGTTCATGGTATATTTTATCTTTCGGCACAGCTCTCACTGGATAACCTGAATAACTTACAGGTTGTACCATCATTTCATGTATATTCACATACAGAGAAAAATTTAAAACTCAAACAACTGCCAGTCAGAAACATGGCTGGACAAATGCCAATTTTTGTCCAATTTTATTCAAAGCATTTACAGCTTACTTGGTTACTTTGATGTAGTGCATTGGGTCAAAATACCCACCAAGCACTTTTCTGTGAGTTTGAGGCATGTATTTAGAATTAGCCTAGACAAGGTGCATTACCCTTGAATTATCTGTGTGAGCTAAAGAAAAGCAGATGCAAGAAGAATGCGATGGTCATATCAGAAATATCTATTTAAAATTAGGTTTACCCATTGAAACATCGAACAGAACTTCTGGCTTCTACAACATCAAATCCCACAAGTCAGTGAAAAACAAGAATTATCCTTCTGTTCCCTTCACTTTTTTTTTTTTTTTCAATTTATTTTCCCTCAAAACAGCATGTTATAAAAGCACAAGCACATGATGAGAGCAGACATGTTCCAGGCTCCCCTCTGCAATAACTTTTTAGCACAGGTTTGGTGCCTGCTGAGCCCAGAGGAGAGAAGAAAAGGTGTGTGACCACACATCCTCCTAGGCAGCACCCTGTGCCCAGCTTGGTCCAGTTTTGGGAGCAGCAGGGAGGGGTGGGGGCAGCCAAATCACCTGGGTTGGCAGCCAAGGCTGGCCTCAGGAATCCTTTTGGGGCAATTTGTTCTGCCTGAGTGTGGTGGGGTGACAGGCAGGTGCTTTTCAAAGCTGACTGCACTCCATACATTGTTTTTTGTAAAGGACTTTTAAGAGGCTGGTAGATGCTGGAGTCCGGTGTTGTCACATTGACCTTGCCTTCCTTTTGTCCTACAACAGAAAATCACCAAATATCCAGTCTCACTTCCCACAGGGACTGGTTTCACTCCTGTGCAAAGGGATTGGGGCTGTGGCTCCCTCCTTTCATCCTGCCTGAAGGTGCATCTTGCCTGATCCACACACAGGTAAAGCAAAAGATAAAGGTCCTTCATCCCTCTCTGTCACTGGGAATAAACAGAAAAGGTGGGGAATCTAATGCTGTGCAAGGCACTAAGTCATACCTGACACAAAGTTAYAATGTGAGATGAACCAGAAATGTAATGACTTTAGCCCACAGCAGGCTGGAATATGTGGAAATTTTTCTAGGCATGAGTCCTTCACAGATTTCAATCCCTGGTTAAAAGAAAAGARTCCGTAAAGACATCACGCGTTTGCCTACTAAAGGAAATTGACAAAGGAAAGATAAAAAACTTATATATTTCTATCACCAGCCTCCTAGGGAATAAGTGCAGAGCTCTATCTTACTCTTCAACACCRCATAAGAAACAGAATGCAAAACTTCCTGCTTGAAATACTTTGGCACAAACAAGTATTTTACTCTATTTGTTTAGAAATCCAGTGGGGCTTCACTGAATAAAAGCTAGCATCTTCATACTGGTAGTTGAAATAAGAATTAATTTCATGCACAATTGGCAGCGCAGAAGGAACTTCCTTGATATCCAAAGAGCAAAAGATTTTATGAGGCTCTCTATGTATTTATGATTATTTAAGGATCTTGTTATAATGAGGATCTTTTAAGGAGAGGAATTTTGTATTTTAATTTGCATAAAGACAATAAAAACTCTTTGAGAAGCAATTTCTTTCTGTATAAAAAGTGAGAACATAGCACCTTAGTGGCACAGACATCTGTTACTTAAGCAGATGCCACCGTGTAAACTCCATCAAGCAGCACAATCCGCCAATCAGAAACCACCCAAACCACATCTGCAGCCAAAWTTCAGTGGGTGGCTGGGAGCCTCCAAAACAGGTTGAGAAATGATGGGCTTTCTTCAGTGTCCTCATTAGGCATCCAGCAGCACTCATTTTCTCATCGCTAACAAACGCTGCCCTTTGCTGTGAAGTCAATCCCCACAATCTGCAATTCCTGCCCTCAAGATCCGTGCCCATGGAGCACCAGCCCTCCGACACGCCAGATAAATATTCACTTCTTTGTTTCTCCTTACAGCGTCCTCACTCGGGAGCTGATGTATCAATATCTCTGCGAGAGATTAAATATTGCCTGCTTAAGTGATACAAACTCGAGGGGTGGATTCAGCAGCTGAGCAGTGCTGGCCAAGTCTGGGGCTGMTAAGCCCTTTCTGAAGTCAGCTTACACTTTAAATCAGGAGTTCATGAAAGGCATTAAGAAAAACTATTATATTACTAGAATGGATGGCAGTACAGTTTATATGTTACACCTTGAAGTAAGCAGCAGGATTTTCAATCACTTGATAACCTTGAAACTGCTAAGGTATCAAATTGCTATCATGAATATTGTGCAGGAGCAGAAATAACTCAGAAAGCTGCCTTTGTGAATAATAATGTGGGAAAGAGCAATGTTCTTCTGGGCTCGGCTCACAATAGCAGCGACAAGCAAATACACATGAAGGCAAGGCATGTACTTAAACAAGTGTATTTGCATTTGACTATATATCAATCAGTTATCAGTGCAGCTGCATCTCACCTGGCCCACAGAGAGAATCAAAAACCTGCTAGATAACTTTGCCATGCAAGAAAAAGAAACTGCAAGGGACYCATTTCTGTATATACACCTGAAACTATTAGGATAAAATACCCTCTGCTTTGAAGGGCATTACGTATGAATAAGTATTTTTTTAAAAACCCACAGAGTACAGGTCCATCCATGCAGGAATTTAATTTAACCTCCCAAAACAACATATCTTCCTGGTTTGCTTGCAAGAGATGTCAACACATCCTGAGCCCTGATTCTGGTTTCATTCACTCTGGATGAAAACGCTGAGATTTCCTGCATGAGAGAAAGCTGAGCCAGCCCTCCAGGCTCCCATGTTTATGCCCYGAATCAGTGGAGTTTATACCAAACTCCGTTTTTTTGTTCTGAAGTACAGCACGGGCTTAGTCTTGTGGCATTTTCAGGTGACACAGCCTACTGAGATCATCTGACAGCCATGTGAAAACTCAATGTCTGGAGTGATTCATCATTGTGTCAGATTGTCCTGCGCTTTGTCACAATGACTGACAATAGGGGAAACTTGGAAATAATACAAAGATTCAATGCTGGCTGATAATGCCTGCATTGTGATTAGAGCAGGCGGTGAGCATGTGAGGAGAATGCTAATTTTGTCCCCCACCCCCAATTTCATACTGTTCTGCTTTCAACAGCTGGATGTCTGCACTTGCTTTCTTAATYTTCACTCCTGCGGCATTTTTAAGTGCAGAGCCTTTTTTTCTGGTATGTTAAAGAGCCATATTATTACAATAATAATATGTAATTATAATATTATATAGAGAATATTATAGCTATAATATATAATATATATAATATATWATATAATAGTATATATATAATTATAAAATAATAATATGTTACAATATACAAGAGCAAAAAGCAGTGATTTAGTGCAGAAGAGCAAATTGTGCCAGGCACTGCTTGGGCAGGACCATCTCTGGTGATAGTGCCCTTCCCTCCCAAATCCTAACCTTATCATGGTACCTCACCAGCACCTTAAATAATGGTAAAAACATGTTGAACAACACTTCCAGGAATGCTATGAACCCCAGCAAGCACGAGTGAACTTGCGTGTGGAGCGGGATCTTGCGCCATGGTCTTATAAAAAATAATTATGGAGAAATATTCCCTTTATTTTGCGTTGACTCACAATAAAGGTTTAAGGTAATTGCTGGCTCAACAGGGTATTGAGCAGCCAGAAAAAGTGGTTGCAGCGAGCTACAGGTTCTAAAGCTCCTCAAGTTTTATCAGTGTTTGCAGCAATAACACCAGAGACCACAAAGTTGCTGTAATTAATTGGGAGGAAAAGAGAGGCCCTTCCTGGGGCTTCAGCTGCCCAGGTTATTCTGCTGTGTAAAGAACAGGGGAAAAAATACCCCAAACAGCAGCAAGAGCCAGCAAAACAACCACTGCTGTGTCTGCAGCAGCAAAATTTCTCACATTTCTGAAAATGTAAAAGGAATAAGGGGTGCTGGTATGTGTCCCCTGCCCAGGGAGGGGACAGTGGCCTGGCTCCAGGGTGGGCAGGATGGGACAATCTGTCCCAGAGGATTTTCCCTGCAGAGACTGGTGTGGCATGTGCTGCATCACCAGACAGGTGATTTTTTAAAAGTGGAAGAGTGCAAATTTGTCAGAAGAATCTTACTTGCTTACAAACTCAGATGTTTATSATTTCAGAGCTCGTTCTCACAAGCAACCCACTTAATTAGATATGCACTATTGTGCTTTAGAAACTGGGCCCTTGGAAGTAAAAGAAAAAGAAATTTCTGACAGAAGAAGAAGAAGTAGGATCCAGTTATCTAATTGGCACTGGTAGTGTATTTTTCTTTAATCAAATACCAAGTTTAAAAGGAGTCAGAAGGTAAAATGGGCAAACCTCCTGCAGCCATGGTGTTCTTCTGTGAGCCACTGGCTCTTCTTGTGAAGAGCTGGACGATGCCAAAAATGGTTCAACTCATCAGAGAGAAGACAGGATCTGACTCTGATCTTGCTTTTGTTGCTACAAAGCTGAAAAAAAAAAAAAAAAACAGGCCAAGGTGAAGTCGCTCTGGACTGAAACTGGTGCACCTGAAAGAAAATAAGATCAAATTCAAACAACCAGTGGGAAGTCAGGGATTTCTGCAGCTTGGTATGGATTAGGTTTGAGTGAGTTGGGAGCTGAGGTAACTTAGGTTGGGTATATTGGAGCCCAAAAGGCGTTTTACTGCAATCATTGAGCATTTTGTGTCTAACAAATACGGGCACATGGCTTGAAAGTGAATGAATTTTTTAATGAATTGGTACATTAATTTAGGCTCAGTGACACACTTCCATCCCTGGCTGTGACACTGCTGGGTGACCACAGCTCTCTGGTTTATCTAATTTCAGGGTGCCCAGTGAGGATGCAAGAACAGGGTAGATGCTAAAACACATCTACACAATAAATGATCCATAGATTAGAAAGATGTCAGAAGCTATCTGTTAAATAGAGGTACACAAACATTGCAAGCTGAAGGAAAGAGTGATTTTATTGATGTTGAAAAATCTCATCATTCTCTTTATTTTCTTTAAACCGAGCAGTAAAAAGCCAGACGTATTTTTTTCACTCTGTTGCTTTGGCAAGATGAGTTTGAACCATCAGCTTAAGGTCTCTGGACCTTTAACTTGTGACAATGGTGATGGAAGRCACAAGATTCCTGAAATGTTTTAACAACAAGAACCGTATCTGTCCATGTAGATATTGAAGATATAGCCAGTGAAAGCAATACAAATCCACCATGAGATTACAATCTCAGCATCTGGGAAACAATTGGTATGTTCAATCATTCAGGTGAAATCATGGCTGGCCTTTGGACTACCCATCACATTTTCCCCCCACAGTTGTTTCCTTTTTATAATTAACATCTAGTATCGAGTAYAAGATTTTTTAATTTTTGTTTTACGAAAAAACACTCTTCCATGTGGATTGCAATTATCTTTGCAATATTTTAAAATTAAGAAAACAGCAAAAAATAAAGAGCGGCTTCATTTTTAATGCTCCGGTTTAATTAAAAAATTGTTCAAGTAATTTAAAAATGTAGGCATTAAAATACCAATTAAGCTTAAGGCAATTTTTCCTATTAATTTTGATGACATCAATACAGGGGTGTCACATAAAGGTGACTTGTTAGAGACAGGTTATTTTGAATTTAACATTTGACTATACYAGTGCTGAGAGAAAATTAATTAATTTATGAAGGCATTACACCTATTTGGCTAATCCCAACAGGCTGAACTTTGAAAATGACACCACATTTCTTACAACCATTAACTCAGCAAATGTAGCCTCCTTTCAGGGTTTTAATTACAAAATTTTTATTTCTCAGATGTCCAATTTTGGTGGCCACCTTGTTGAAAAGTTAAAATATTTTAGTGTGGTTTTAACTATGCAGTATGAACAGAACTGGAGTTCATTGTTTGAGATAAAAACTATTCTAAAGCGCAGTAATTATTTTTAAAACCATTTATTGTTCTAATTCTGTGTTGGTGGTTAAATAATAACATGGTAAAATTCATTTATTACCTGAACTCTAWTGCAGGAATACAGCACGTTTTCATGGGGGCAGTAACACTAAAGAAAGCAGAAATTGCTATATCTGATTTGAATATATACAATTAAAATTTTGCATGTAACTGGACGCCCTAAAAATCTCAGAATAGATGACCTTGCAGAAACAGTTACTGGGAGTATMCTTATGGACCCAGAGAAACTAATTCTTTAAGCCAGCCTGGTTATGATGGATTTAAGTTAAATTGATCTCATTTCATTTGAGATCTTAAATTGSTTAATGAGGCTGAAATATGCTTTATCTCAGGGAAGTTGTACTGATCAGGACGAGGAACAGAATTTATGCTGACGCTCGAGTCGAGTGCAAATACCACCATCACTTCTTCATTACCACGTTAACTGGTGTGATCTGTTCTGCTCAGCAGAACTTGAACAAAATGTCAGGTTCCTAAATGAAGAAGCTCCTGGCTCTCCGTGAGAATCCGGCTGATTGGTTAAAAGTACTTCAACCTTTATTTAATTCATGCTTTATAAGTGCTCTTTGGCAGGAGCTCTCGGGATCTGATCTTATGTCACACTTACTGAAGCTCATTTAATTATTGCAGCTGAGGAGGGCA
The DNA here is from genome assembly GCF_030028575.1 of Malurus melanocephalus. Classification (NCBI taxonomy): domain Eukaryota; kingdom Metazoa; phylum Chordata; class Aves; order Passeriformes; family Maluridae; genus Malurus; species Malurus melanocephalus. The sequence goes on from NW_026623299.1 coordinate 2,715,677, forward strand.
GGGAGATGGTTATCTCACCAGGAAAATCTAATCCTCTTCTTTATCAGTTTAAACCCCAGCCTGGGGAAGCTGGTTCAGATTCCTGTGCTTCCCTCAGTCCCACCCCTTGG
>NW_026623299.1:2715984-2732852 GCF_030028575.1 Malurus melanocephalus
TTTTTTTGGGTTTTTTTGGGGGTTTTTTGAGGTTTTTTTTTGTTTTCTTTTTTAAGGGGTTGATTTCTTCAAGAGATTCAGAAGGGTTCTGCAAGCAGATGTCAACAGTCTCCCCGAACACAGACCCTGTCCTGGAAATCTCCGAGTTGCTGCTCCTTGCCAAGCTTAAATTGGCACCAAAGTCATTAWGGGTGGGATTGCAAATATCCCCGGTGGTTGTTTCAGTTGCCAGATGAAATGAATGGAGCAATTTGGAGACTACAACCCCAGGCAGCCACTGCCAAAACAGGGAGAGACTGTGCCTTCACACTGCCACGGTGCTGCAAATGGGCTGTGGCCCCAGAGCCTCTGGAGAACAGGTTAAAAACAAATTTTAATAAAAACCAAACTCCTGCCATTGATTTCTAAGTGCTTTTCATGGGTCCTTGGTGTAAAACTTCTATGCTTTGTTCTAAAGAGTGGGAAAAAGGTAAAACCACACACAGTCTGCCCTTATGAGCAAAACATGAAATGGTTTTGATGTAAAGCACATGCAGAATAAGGGATTCAGCCTAAGGCAAAAAACAGAGAGTAGTGACTTTTATAGCTTTGAAAATTGGCATTATGACCATCATTAAATTAAAGTATCTCTCCTCATGAGGGACTTTTATTCCATCAGGGGTTGAACATCTCTTAGCACAATTAGTCACCCCCAAAGTGCTGTCATCATAAAACTTTGCATTTTGAATTGTAACTTAAGAAAATCGGAAAAGAGCAAACCATTTTGAAGGAGAATGCTCGGTAGCGGCGAGTCTTACACCATGATGGTTATATTTATGATAAATTCTTATCTCTGTGAATCTCTTTTTACAAATTCCAACCTGAACAACATACCAAATAAATGGTATAAATGTTTCCTTGGAAAACTTTTGTGTACTTCATGATTACATAGCTTATGAAGTTTAGGAGCCTTGGGCAAGCCAGTGAAYGTGTAAGAGGAACGCTTAAGAATTGTTTGTATGCTTGATTTGTTTTACAGTGCATTTGGTCTTTAGTTTTGATTGGATTGTCTTACTGAAACATGAAGGGCATTTAGAAAGGAAGGAAGGGAATAGGATAYATTTGCAACTATATGCCCAAAAGCAAGATCTTAATGTCAGAAGTAAATTATAACARCTTAGGTTACTGATGACATACATTATAATGCAAAGCTTGGCAAACCACATCAAGGTTGTTCTTACCATCATCTGACAAAAATATCTTTAAAGTCCTGTGTATTTCAAAATTTATTTATGCTAAGAACTTCATAAATACAAAGCAAGTATTACCAAAGGTAAACCTATTCTTTCTAAATGCATTTGAATCTTTCTAAAAATTAAAACATTGGGCCAATCATTGTCAGAGTATGATGGTCCCACTGGGTTAGGCAGGTCTCAGCCATCATCTTTTATTCTGGCATTTTTGGGCGACCTTGAAGTGTTTTCTGGGGATGGACCTATAGAGCACTTGGGTGATCAGGACTAAATTTGTTGCCTGTAGGTGAGGGCATCCCAAGCCTGTAAACACTTCTGCAGGTGGTGTGGGATGTGCAAATGTGAGAAGTTTTGCTTGTGAGCAGCAGAGAAGCACACGAGACTTCAYGTTTGCCTGGTCTGTGGCTGCTCTCTCTCTGTGTAACCTGGGGGATTTTCCATCTCAGCATCCCAGRTCCCTTATCCACACAAAGCCAGCTGCAGTGCTCAGGTCAGGGATGTTCCAGCTCTCTGCTCTGTCTCTGGCAKCAGCCCTGGCACGGGCAGGAGCAGAGCAGTTGTGTCTGTGCAGCTCATGGCACTGCTGGGAGCATCCATCCCCTCCCCTGAACACAACTGCAGCCTCCACCAACCTGCAATTCCTGACCTTCCTGTGCAAAGGACAAGTTCTTCATATTCCCTACTCCTTAACAGATTTCTCTTCCATGCAGTTGTCAGGTCTTCCCCAAACTCTCTTAAATCTTCAACATCCCCAGCCTCCTCTGGCAAGGAGCTCCAAATTTAAATCACAGTTTTGATGGGGGAGAAAAATAAATCTCCTTTTGTTTGTTTTAAATCTGCTCTTGTTTTGGAAGGGGKACTGGAAAGTCCCTGCTCACCCTCTCACTGCCAGTGGTGATTTTACAGATTTTTGTCATATCCCCATGRCACATTTTCCAAGCTGAATAGTTACAGCATGCCTGCTTTGCAAAGGAAGCCTTCCCAGCAGCTTAACTCATTCATCCCACAGGTACCTGGTTCAATGCCTGATCTCTCCAGTGGGATTAAACCACAAACCTCATATTTTATGGTGACTTGACACCAAGTTTGTCTCCTGGGTGAGGTGAAACTCTTGCCGTGGTTCAGGTTTTATATAAACAGGAGAAGAAGTGACAGCAGGCACTTTCTGCAGTCTCCTTTTGGGGCACTTTTGTGTTTCAGTCCCTGTTGTGCTCAGCACTTCACCACATTGTGCTGATTATCAGAGCTCAGGCACCTTTTGCTCCTGTGAACGAGAGTCTGGGTGAATGACGATGAGGAGCAGGGTGATTGCTCCAAATTTGCTCTGGTGGAAATGGCTACCACTTTAGAATCAGGCCCACTGAAAACCCAAAAATACAAGTGTTCACAACCCTTAAATATGATCACTGATTTGTCTTCATTTTAGCTGCAATCAGAGACAGCCATGCTGAAGTAAGCCTGAATGAAACATGAGATGGCACATTTAGGTTAACAGTGGCTGAATCACTCTGGGTTTAGATTCTAGGGGCAGGGTTTAGCAGAAAAGTAGAAAGTCAAAGATGACTCCTTGTCATCTCTGTGTCCAGACACTGGAACTGCAATCTCCTGGCACGACAGAGATGACATTGTCACACCAGCCCCAGCAGACAGGGGTTTTGCAGGGGCTGGACAGAGCTCCAGGGCTGGAGCTGGTTGGAATCTGCCTGGTTCTGAGCATTCCTAACTCCTGAAGTTTTCACCAAACACAAATTTATGCCTAATCTATTAACAAAACTCCATGGGGTTTTTATTTATTCTGCAAGTGTACCCATACCGAACGTGCTCTATTCTCTCAGCAGAGCACAAGAGATTTCTGTTTCAGAATTCACACAATATTACCATTTGTTTCCTGGAAATCCTAAGTATCCCTGAGGAAAGTCCACCAAAAGTAAATAAAATGTAGTAATTTAAAAATCCCTTMAATCCACACTATTTAGCTTTAAAAATGTTATGATTTTTGTTTGGTGTTGTTTGCTAATTATGTTGTCTGTAGAGTTCTGCTTTCACTCTGGTTTGTACAGAGCTCTGTGTGTGCAGTTTGTTCACAGCACATGCACAATAACCCTGCTCTGCTGATCTGAATGAGGAATTAAAAGGGAGTTGTCATATGGAAAATTAAAAAGTGCAAAGAGCTACCAAAAAAATCTATTTCATTCATGCTACTTACTGAAAAGAAACTAATGACAATGTCTGAGAAGTCTTGCAAGAGCTCTGAGTACCCATCAGTGCCAGCACGGTTTGCTGTTCTATTTCTWTGTGCCTCAACTTTCAACAGAAGCAAAGCCTGGGCACAGCATTTCAAGGCACCAAGCTCTTAGTGACTTATGCAAAATGTCATTATCAGCCAATAAATCATGCTTCTTCTTCTGTTTGTTTTTATTTCTATTTTTTYCCCAGCTTCCTTTGTTAAGATAGTAGCAATGCATAATTTTGTGTTCCTTGGACCACAATCTATAACCTTAAATCTGAAGCCTCAGGGTGCAATTTTGACTCTGAGGACACCAAGATGAAGCAGATTTTCCTCAGAATCCCAGACATTTCTGACACCCTCACATGAGGAAGAAACATTCAGTTCCCAAACTGCTTGACGAGAACATTTAATTCTTAGGATGGGAATGTCTAAGCAATGCCTRTTTAAAATAGAGAAACCATAGAAACCAGGGAATCTGAAAGTGAATGAAATTGCTGTGAGGCCAGAGTTTGGCCAGCTGGAATATGTCAACATTTCTGCAAGAACAACTGACTATTCAAGAGAGAATTCCAGTTCAGCCTGGATTGGAGTTTGAGAACCCCCTGGAGCCTCACCTCTTTTATTTCTGCATGAATTTTCCATCAATAAATCAGTGCTAGAGATATCACAGAATTCCAGGATGGTTTGTGTTGGAAGGGATCAGAGATATCAACTCATTCCACTCTCCCTGTCATGTGCAGGGAGTCTTCCACCAGACCAGGTTGCTCAGGGCCCATCCAACCTGGCCTTGAACACTTCCAGGGATGTGTTTAACAAGTGCATTAAAAACCAAATTATAACAAATCCACACACTCTGCCTGTTCTCCCAAATGCCACAGGAAAACGGGAAGCCAGGAAGTTTAGCTGGGTTTAAACAAAAAGAAACAAAACCAGACTTAAAATTGTGCTGCAGAGGATCAAACCCCACAGGTTAAACTCTTCAAGAGCCCAAACATGTAAGTAGCACTGAGCTTACTAATCCAGAGCTGAAAGTCACTTCCCATGTCACATACAACCTGTCTTCTAAACAGAGAAGGTTCTAGAGAAAGCCGTAGTTTTCCCACTCAACATCTGTTGATAATTGAGGAAACGATGAGTTATTTGCTTCTTCCAAATACTCAGAAATACTGCAGTGTTTCAGAAAGCCCAGGGGTGGGATCAAGGACAACTCCAGAAATGTAAACACCACCACTGTGTCTATTACACAGCTGACAGCATTTATGATCATTGGCTAATTGGGAAAAAGTAGAATGCAGTTTTGTGGCTGCTCTAAAGCACCACTGTTTTTATTTTTTAATTTTTTTTTTAAATATAAATGAAACGTATTTCCACATTATGTTAATTCTAAAGTAAATTTCTACTTGCTCTGTAGAAAATTGGAAGTCAAATGAAAGGGAACTAATCTGGGTATCTTACTGTGGGAGAACCTGCAGCGTGAACTCAACCAAGCTATTAGACACTGGAGAAACCACATGGGAGGGAGCTGCAGGAAAYGAAGCTTCATAAGTTCCAGTGGCCACAGAATGACTCATTCCTTTCTTCCTTAGGATTAGCCCTTATAGGAGCAAATGGAAAAGCTGTGAGRAACTCCAGCAGGTAACTAATTACACAATGCAAAATCAAACACAGCCCAKCAGATATGCTCTTTACCCCTCTTGGAGTACAAAAAGGTACTCTGAGGAACCCACTCCAGGGCCAAAAAGCAAGACTAAAAAAAAAAAGATGGAATCTCCGTGTTCCCATTAATTTTCTTATATTGTTCCTTTTAAAATAATGCAGTAAGAACTGATGTTTTTGTGAAAATATTAATTCTTTTACTGAACTGCAAATGCCACTTGCACAGGGAGGAAAGGAAGCACGGGCCAGATGCAGAAAATTTCTCCATTTGCTGGCAGTGTGGCTATTTATATGTTGACAAACAGTTGTGCCAAGAGCAGATGGATATTTTCTAGGACTGAAGAACTGCTAATTGTTTGCTGCTGTTCCTCTCAAGTTCATGGGGGAAAGCCATTGGTGTTCTGCAGAGCAAGGCATGAAGAAAGCAGCTCCAGCCACRCTTTTGGCAAAGCCCAGCACCTCCTCTGACAGCATGGAGGATGCCCTGAAGGAAGAAGATGCTCTGCCAGATGTCAGCTCAAAAACTCCCAGCAAAGCACAGCCACSAGGAGCAGAACTCCCCAAATCTTCTGCAATCTTCACCAAGCTGCACGAGGTTTCCAGCTCAGCCTGCAGAACATCCTGAGCCTGTAAAGGTTTCACAGAGCCTGTGTCTCACACGGATTTGRCTCTTGTGGAAATATAAATGTATTTATACTGGAATGTTGTGATGATATCTATTTAATCTGACAGGGAAAAGGCATCTTTCCATAAATCTGTGTATGAGTTCCCTCACCTCTGCCTGTTCCTATCTGAGGCTGAGGCATGCACTGCCCACTTACTGACATATCAGATCCCATTAGAGTGAAGTGTGRAAAAAAGTGAAGGCAGATACAGAGTAGGAAATGTTTTTTTTCTAGTTTGCTGATTTTTTTTTTAAACTGAACTGCTCCTATCCTACTTTGGTAAAAAAAAGTCACTATCATGTGTCTTGATATTCTTATATATATCAGCACCAAAGTAMAATTTAGTTAGCTTTAAAAAGTCTCAAATCTGATTTATCTATGAGACACACTTCACAACACAAACCAATTTTGCTGTAGTAATRCCATGTCAATATTTCTTGACAGAAGACAAATGTTGTTATTATTTTGCCATTTCTTACCTTTGTAAAAGTTTAGAATTTTATAAAATGACTCTTCTTTACATGTCAAAATGGTAAGTTGTTGGAAAGAAAAAAAAAATTGAAGCCATTCTTATATCTATCAACRGTGATGGATTCTACAGTTAGGTTAAAAATGATTCTGGCACAATATTGATGTGCAAAAAAATAARAAGTAGACAATAGTTTTAATGGATATGTACATTTTTCCTATTCAAACAGAATAAAATAAAGCAGGAAGAAAACATGAGAGTGATTTTCTATTGTGTTTTGTGRTACTAAAAAGTATTTATCYGTATGCTGTCTGCAKGACTTAATTGTGCAATATATGCAGRCATAATTTCCTCTCTGTAGTGGTGATCTCCAGGAAAAGTAGCGTCTCTTACCTTTGTATTCATCCTCTCCTTGCCCCTTCACTATGTGAAAAGCAACAAATATAAAATATTATCTCTGATTTACATTCAGTTCAAGAGATTCTTTTTAAACATTACTAAAACTCATGAAAGCAAAACATTTCAAGATTTTTCCTTGACATTTAAAAAAAAAAAAAACAACAAACTTCTATAATGTTTAATAAATACAATTGTGAGGAACCATGCCTTTCACTTCCATGTGGATCTCCCTCTTGTGCTGATGTAGTCTTGTTTCTACAATTATACCTTGTGCTGACACAAAAGCTTAACAAGACACTCAAGAACCACTTATCCCTGCTTTAAACTGAGACAGAGAAATTTCCAGCATTTAGCTTTGGGCATTAGCTGGGTGTGATGGGCATGGAGAGGAGCAGACTTGCCCAGTTGATTCCAGATGTGCAGCACCTTGTCCTGCAAAGAGAAGGGAGATTGGGCAGATGCAGAAATGTTTGGATCCAAACTGGTGGTGGGGTCCTAAAGTTACCCAGAGCACAGAGATGAAGGTCTCAGATTTTGTTCTGCAGCACCTCTGCATGCTGCTGCTCACCATAAAATGCCATAGGGAATACAATTTATGGTTTCATCCCAGGGCAAGCCAGGATTTAAGGACAGGGCAAAGAAACTGTGTGATAGTATCAGAGCATTTGGAGAGAGAAACCCAAACGACTTTGTCCACCAAATTATCCAGCAGTGAATCAGTGCATTGCTCTGTAATAAAACATGGTCAATCCTGACCTTTGGGAACACATATGAATCAATTCTATCACCCATGAACCCAGCCAGGTTTCAAAGATGTCCCTCCCAAAATCAAGAACGAGCAAGAGGCAGTTCACAGATTGCTCACGAGAAACCTGACACTGAGGTTTGGTATTTCAGCTGCAGGGATGCTCAGCCAAGTTACAGTGAGCTGAATGCGGAGATATGGCTTCAAATATGGGTGTTGAACAACAGACATAAATATGCAGCTACACGGTATTTATGTTCAAATGAATTATGCAGACCAGCTTGGAGAAGCTCTGAGTTTGTGCAGCAGAAAGACCTCAAAGGCTATTATGAACAAATTCAACCAAAGTTACAGTATTTATATAAATATTCACACACGTTTTTTTCCCCCCTTAGCACCATCCTCTTTCATTTTTAATTGTGAAAAATCAAAGCCAAGGAAAACACTGTGCATTTCATCTCAAACTAAGGATCACAGAATGAAAACCTAAACATTTTCACTTAGATAAGGACCAGCTGCACCGAAATCACTGAAATTACTGCTGTGCTTTTATTTATATTGCAACAGCTATATCGGCCTAAAACTGACACCAAGGGAGAATTAGGCCATATATTTACGTTCAGCACATTCCATGGTTCACTTTCATGCTGATTATTTTGATATGTTTTCCCAACTCCATGCTGTGTGAGTAGGTGTGGATGATTATTGTACATTGCAGCAGCTATATGAATGGTTTATCAATTCTTGTATAAAAGTAAACATCACCTGCATTCTGAACTTTAGGAACAGCCTCCATTTTGCCTTAACCCTATCCCTGCATAAGCAGAACATTAAAAAATGACCTTAAAAATAAATTACCTGGGCTTTAATCTGAAAATTGTACAATGACCCAATCACAGTATTTCAAAGAATTGAGAACTATTTTTATTGGTTTGTTTGCTATCTTTATTTCCTTCCTAGCACTGGCACAATGTCCCACAGAGCACATTGCATACATTCTCAGGTATAAGCTGGGGATACAGCAGGGTCAGTGAAAAGCAGAGCATATTTCAGTGCATATTCCTGTGAAATTACCATGCTTCCCTCCTTCTTTATCTTCCACCAGAGACGCTAAGGAGATGATTTTCCAAAGACTTATGGATTCATTAAGTTTGAACCATGCCACATGTTCCTCCAACTTCAACAGAATTGCTCACATACTGAATTTAAGCACATACTTAACTGTTTTCTCTATTAACTCTCTGAATTCTGTATGGAATTCATGAGCAGTTTTCCTTGCATTCAGGAAGGTTTTAAAAAGAAGCAGAGGACGAAACCACTCTAAAATAAAATAAAATAAAATAAAATAAAATAAAATAAAATAAAATAAAATAAAATAAAATAAAATAAAATAAAATATAAAATAAAATAAAATAAAATAAAATAAAATCTGTCCAGGTGGATGATATGCTCCTTTAATATACAAAACATTTAACTTGATCAGATTTTTGGGGAGAGGGAGTGGCAACCTGTATTGAACCCCTAAGTCTTTTCTTTATCTTTACAGCTATTTCCCCATTCAATTCTAAAGCATATGAAGCCATACTAGAAGGGAATTTTTCTCAGTATCTTGGGACATTTAAAGGATGTCTAATGTCTGTTTTTCAAAAACTCTCTACACATGAAAATGCTGCTTTTTCTGTGAACATAACATATTATTTGGAATTAATGCTACATGTTCTATTCCCTTGTTAGACCTGCAAGAAATCCCACAGAGAAATGAATTTGCACTGCAGCCACTTTGACTGAAAATAAAGCTTTGTTCACAGCAAACAGAAATGTGTAGAAATTAAGCACATGCATTTACCTGATACCTAATGATTTTAAGTCATTTTTGAGAGAAGTGATCATTTTCCTATTGTTATGATTCCTATCAATTTCTCCTCATAAAATAAATCTGTAATTTTCTATTTCCCTGTCCTATCTATTTGCAAAATGCTTTTTGTAAAGCTAGGGAAAAAAGGTAATTAAATTTCCATCCTCAGAACAGAAATGTGGTTGTGCCCCCGATTTGTTTCACCAGCAATTACGAACTGCATATACAAAATATAAATTCATTCTTCACCATAAAAATTACATACAATACAGACTTTCCCAAATACTTCTGATTTTTGTAAATGAAGGTATTTTTAAATCCCTCCAGTTCATATTTTTTACTCCCCACCAATCTCAGCCTATTGTTACATAGGAACATGACACAGGGAACAATTAATCCGCACTGCCAAACACAAGAGGAATGTAATGCTTTTTCAAATATCAAATCAGTCCAATTTCATTTAGACTTAAATGATTTTTCTGGTCCCTCTTCATGTAGATACCTCTGCAGTCAATTAGCATTGTCACTTTTAATCTGCAATACTCAGATACTGGTCATTTCCCATTAGAGTCTTATTAAATAGATTCTTATGGTCAGATAGAACATTCAGCAGTGTAATATCTGAGGAGAGAAAACTGACAGCCATTATGCAGCTGGCATTTACTAAAAGGTTAGATACTGCAGATAACCTTAATCACAAATTAAACTTCATGCCAGTGAGCTACCTCACCACTTTACAACTTCTAAACAGAAGCATTTCCCACCCAAATACTCTTAGGTTACTACTCAGGTGTAACTATCTGATTTAGAGCATCACGGACAGGAGGCTGATGAGGACAACTGCTGCCACCAAGAGCCACCACAAGCAGCTGGGCAGTGACTTCAGATGTGCTGTTCTGCCACGGAGCTCAAACAGAATCAGAATTTCTCAGAGTGATCTGTTCTGTACACAAAGGTGACAGGACAAGGATTGGTTTTTTTAATGAATTTTGATATTTAATGAAAAATTTTGGTGTCAGATGATTACTTAAAAAAATAAATGTTTTTGTAAAGCAGATGAGAACTCCTTTGCACATAAAAACCCAATGGAAATGATGGGTTTGCTGGGATGCAGGTAGATGAAGAAATCAATATATCCATCATGTGGCCTTAAGTAGCAACAGTTAAACTAGGACAGTGAAAACCTGCCATAAACTGTCTGATTTGCTTATTTGCTGCCCCWCAAACTCAATAGAAACCCACTGACYTAATGAACAGCAGAGCAGATCCCTGTGACCAAAGTGCTTATAGTGTGAGATCATGGCAAAGATTTCTCCACAGCAATCCAGACATCATCAGCAATGCTTGAACCATTTCCTGGGGCACAGCAAACATCTACTCTCTGTTTTGTTGTGGTGCTCATGGTTGTGATGGAAAATATTGGCAGCAGGGACAGGGAGGGTACAGCCGGGCTGTGGTTTGGTCTTTGGAGCCTGCACAGACACCAGGTCTAAACCTGTGGCAAAATGAGGAACTGACCATGGATCTTCACGTTCTGCTTCTCAGACCTTCCTCCCACTGCAGCTCTAGAAAATTCATGCAAAAGCTAACTCACTATTAATTAGGAACTGCCCATCATTGTACTCACACATCAGATATTTTCAATATGCAACTTTATCAAAATATCTGTTTCATCCTGAGCAGTGCATGTGCAGTTTTTTTTCCCCTACTCAGATTTGTTTAAGTGATTGCCTGCCTGATCAATCCCACTGATTGTTTATCTCTGGTGGCACAACAGCACGCACAGAGCTGTGCTGCAAACTGACAGGCATCTCACTGCACAGAATAATTCAATGCCTCATTAAAAACGAGAATTAGACGTGGCTTTGGAGATTAGTGCCAAGAGAGTTTTGCCATTTTACACTCCTGTTGGTGCAAACTGTAGGGTGGATCAGCAGGGCTGGAATCAGAAGGCTCCACAGAGGTCACTGTGAACAAACCTGTGTGGGATTTCTCCTGAAAGAATATTCACAGGAATATGAGTGGGTTTGTTTATTGCTGAAATCCCTTCCAAAGCACCCCTGTTTACACAGCCTTAAGGTGACCCAGGAGAGTAAAAAATGGAATAAAAGCTGAAAGCTCAGCATTAATGCTGCTCCTCCTGCTTACACATCAGAATAATTTCTGTCAAACCCTGAGACATAACAACACCTATAACACAATGCTGTTTGCCATAGTCTAACTTCTGCATGCTTTACAGATAAGTGCATTATACTTGAATTCTGGTCTGATTTTATGTTCCTGTGTGATCTATAAAATAAGTCAAGGTGAAAAAAATTAAGCAACCTCCAGTTATCTTCCTCTCTTCCATGTGTTTTTCCTATAACTTCCTAATAATAGTAGTTCATTGGCACAGTGAAAAGGATTTTCATGTTCACATTTGAGGCTGACAGGGAAAATTTGGTAATGAAATATCTTCCCTTCATCCTTTTAAAGTCTCTGCTTGGACTTTCAATTGAAAGCTAAGAAAATGCTTAATATCCTACAGCTTTCCTTGCTGGACAGCTACAGGGTTATACCAAGGGTGGGGTTACAGAGAGGATTAGTACAAAGCAGCCTGACTTTTCTGGCTGTGGGGATCCACACAATTCTCTGGGAGGGACCTCCTTCATTAATCTGTCTGCAAACACAGGACTTGAGGACAGAGAAGGACTGAGAAGTCCCACTCTGTCCTTGCAGAGCTCATGGACAGCAGCCAGTCACAAACTGTTCATTACTAAAGCTCCTTGGGGCAGGGAAAGGCCACTCGTGTAGCCCTGCACAGCAAACCTGGATTTCTGCTCTGCTGTAGCACAGGAAAAGGAAAATCTCTGCTCCCTGCAGCCCACATGCTCACRATAACCAGAAAGAGCCTGTTTGTGCACAARTAATACAAATATTACACARCTCACTACAGAGAATGAGAGTGAGGAATAAACTCTGATACTCATTAACAAATAACCATTGAGTGGTGAAGACTGTGCAGAACAGAAAACAGAAAACCACAGCGATTTAATATAGATTTCTAGCTGCAGCATCATGATACCTGTAGAATACTTCACTAAATTACTGATGTCAGTTGTATTTCTCTTCCAGACTAGGGAAATAGGTTATTGGCACAATAAAACATCTAGAGGCATTTAAAATGTCAGTCTAATAGCAAGAACCAGTAAGGCTTTTAATTACCTTCTGTGCCATTTTTTTTAATTGCTTCAGTGGCTGCAGTGCTTAGTGAATTCCTGACAGAGCAGCTGCAGCTGACTTAATTCAAAACGTTTTTTAAGCTCTTGGAGGAAGTATTAAGAAATACTACAGAAATCCAGGCAACTACACAGGATGTTTTGTGTGGTGCATGTGGGGAAATCTTTGGCTGTTTTTATCATGGGGAAGAACATTTTGGAGAGTTGGAATAGATTTTACATCAGCACTCCCCTGCTCTGGGTGGAAGACAGTGTTGGCTGGCTTTTGTAGGAACGGTGTTTTGGCAATTCAAGTCATAGAAAGCAAAACCTATCCCTCGTGGTCCTGGCAGCTGCAGAGGAAAGATCAGAGGCTCAAGAGAAAGGTCAAATGCCAGAAAACGTCCCAGGACCCTGGTAGCTGAAATGGAACTTACCTTTATCCTGCGGATGCATTTGCAACTCTAGCGATCAAACTTTGATTTTTAATTCAAGAGAGAAAGCTATTTTATTAACAGGAAAGAAAGGGTATGGAAGTTTTCCCTTAATAGAGCTTAATTTGCAGATAACTGGTCTACTCCACCCAAGGATCATCCACAGTGATCACAGAGCTGGACCTGAAGATTACCAAATATCCAAGTGAGCTCACTTTTTTTTTTTCAGCAGAGATTGAAAGCAGCCACCTGCAAAGACTCAGGCTCCCCCAAACCCCTGTGCCTCCTCCAGTGAAACACTCCTGACCCCACTCTTCCCAGCCTTGGCTCCCAAACCTCGCTGCCAGCAGCCTCACAGCAGCAGGAGAGGACTGGATTTTGGTCCAGTGCTGCTGAAGTTTCCTGGCAGAGGGAAAATCACAGCAGAGCTCCAACCTATGGCTCTCCGGCAGGGCAAACCCATAAGCTTTCAGGTTTATTTCATACTACACTGCACTCTGTTAATAAAATGGACTTTTAATCCATTTGAAAAACCACACGGGGCACAGATCCATCTTGCAAACCTCCCTTTCCCTCCTGGGGTTTGTCTCGATTAGGCTGTAAAAAGACATCGTTGGAAAGGATTAGCTAACGCCCTCCTGGCATTGTTTCAAAGGGTGTTTGTACCCTACAAAAGCACAGCAGAATCACATTCTGGGACATGGTTAGAGGAAACTTTTTAACTTTTTTTTTTTTTTTGAGAAGATACTCTTCTCCAGCACATGCAAGAAGGTGAGAACCTCAACCACACAACTGGTACATAAACTAACCAAGTACTTTATACACTTCAATAAATGTAGGCAGGACAAGTTCTCAGAGACTTTGTGGCATTGAGGACACATCATGGAAACAGGAGAGAATGAAATTTCACCTAATCCAACACACTGATTCTGGTAGACACTAAGAGTCATAAAATAAGACTATTCATCAAAAATTATTGTGTTTCTTGTTGCCAATTCCAAAAGGCCTGTCTTTTCTAGCTAGAATTTTTTTCTTACGTTAGAAATTGGGAGGAAAACATAGACACTAGGTAGAAATGAACTGGCAACCTTTCTAAACTGAGGTTTTAGTTAAATATACAGAGTAGTCCTTAGAGTGAATATTAAATAGCAATTTTGAAGGTCAGCTATAGTCAGTAAACAGTTTATAAATGACGCTGAAAAATTCTTTTGATGAGTCGTTGCAATAAATCCTTTTTGTGTAAACTACAACTTAGTCTACTGGGCCCTTTCTAATTTCATTCACACTCCCATAAATCAACAGAAAATCCATGGAAGTCAATGGAGTTACACTGAATACAATACAAATTTTTCCTTTGATTCTTCTAAGAAATGTAGATTCATTGCATCAGCTTTTCAGGATTAATATAGTTTTAGGAGAACATGTGTTGGTCACAAAATCCACCAGAAGATCTTATGCTCCAGTAGCCCAAAAATTCATGCTTACCAAATACTTGTCATAATTTAAGGAGGTGGATATAATATAATAATATAAGGAGGATGTCAAAATAAGGAGTGTGTGTGTCAGATTTTACAGGAGGTGGAGGGACTGGATCAGCATCTTTAATTTAAACTGAAATGGTTTGATTTAAAGAGATTTTTGTTGTTATTTTAAATCAGAACATGTAAAAGAAATTTCAGTTTATGATTCTTTTTACAGGACAGTTTTTATTCTGCCTAGCACACCACAATGTCTTGTTTGCTTGAATATAAAGAGATTGCATCTTTTCAGATGTGCATAGATGCAAAGGAAAAGCCAATGTAAGTCCCCATGTGCACAAAATACATAATTTCCATCAATGGCAATGTGTGTGCATTTTTATTTCAGATTTACCCCAAAAGTCTTCTTGTACCTGGGGCAGATGTATGATCCAGTGCAAGCATTTCAATGAATTTTCAGAGCAAGAAAATAAAATAACTGAGGAGAATAGACAGCAAAATCAAGTCAGCAAGGTACATGAGAAGAAGTAGAGGAGGACAGCAACACCCTTATGATGATATTAAATAATAATTTATGATGATATTTAAATAATATTTAATATGATAATTTCAATTATGTTATGTTGAAAAAGGATCCCTGGAATCTTTAATAAAGGTGGGGAAAAATTCACATCTCCCAGATGTAGGGTGCATTGTTTTACTCAGGGGTTTTCCCTCATGTCAGGAAAAAAAAATTGTATAAAACCCTTTAATATTTAAGTACTGAGCTATGAATTTAGATGGTAAGAGTTCCAGAGGACTCTTAAAAATAGGATAGGTTAGAATAATTTTTCAAAGTTAAATTCTGAAACTCATTCAAACAACATAAGCAGTGTAGGCCACATTTTCTATCAGTTATCACTATCTTCATTCATCTGTCAACTTTTATTCATTACTAGGTTCATATTACAGAATTTTATTGGATCATTGACTAATGTTTTCTTTTTTTGCTGCTTCTGATTAATGTGTTTATTGATGTAAAACCAAACAGATATTACTTTTGGGAATAAACAGGAATGCATTGAATTGAGCTTTAATGTTGGTTTCTTTACCAAAGTGTCAAAAAAATAAAGAATTAAAACATCTGCTTCCATTCATCATTACACCTACACAGGTTTCAGTGTCTTACTACATGAAAGAGGTTTTGCACTTGAGACAAAAGTTTAATTATCAGGCTGCTGGTAGAATTGTGGTATTTTCTCAGGTAGCTATATTACCTGTGATCTCCTAGCAGCATTTCAGAGCTTTAATTTTAACCAATGAGACACTTCATTTTACATCTCCAGAACCTTGCTAATTACACTGAACAACAACAAATTTTTTATTGATCTTAATGGAGGTGTTCAAAGTTAACTTCATTTCACTCTGACATCCATTTTAATTCCTTTTATTCCTCGCAGCCTTTCGTTTGGCATAGGACAATACGGTTCATCGAGGCTCTAATATGTTTAATTATGCTCAGTGGAAACATGTTTAAAATTCATTCCAGTTCTAACAGACGTATATAAGCCAAATGCTTCCATAAAAAGAAAAGTGGAGACTCTACAAATTTCATTTCATTCCATGCAGCAAAAAGGGAGGGTAGCGTCTCTCCCATCTGCATATTTTGATGAGCTATTTTAGCCCGCCAGTTCCTAAATCTGAGGTTATAACTTCAAAAAGGCAAACTCAGCAAGTTGCAATCAGCAAACTCCATCAGCTCTGCCTCCCTCAGGCACTCAGAAACCCAACCAGTGGATGCCTGGACACTCTTTTAAGGGAGAGGGCACTTGCCCATTTAAAGGTGGAAAAGTGAAAAGGTTGGGATGTGCTCAGCAGAGCTCCCCACACAGACAGGGGCTGTGCCTGGGAGAGAGGATCTGCAGAATTATAAACACAGAAATTGTGTTTGTAATTCCCAGATAATATAATCCCCAGAATTATAAACACACCAAGCTTCAGCAGGCAGCAGATTCATCTCAACACCCTCCACCAGTTCAGCCACCTCCAGTCTGCAGGGCTGCGCCAACATGTGGTGCAAACTTGGGTTCTGCTATGGAGAAAACCAAGAGGCAGAAGTAGAATTTTATATGAAAGTCATAATCAGCTTTGATTTCATAAATTAGCCAGTTCTAAGTGGATTTATTTGTAACTCTTGCAGTATCACTGCTGGGGATTGAGCTCTGATAAACTCTCTAACAGCACTGATGTTGGAGTCAACACAGGATCTATCTATCCCTTGCTCAGGATCATCCAGCTCCCAGCTCATCCAATAAACACCCTCCTTTGACAGGATTTGGGCATGTCTGAGAACTCCAGGTAATGCTATTCCCATTAGCTTACCTCTGACTGGAATAACAAATATAATCAATAAATCAATGTGCATTTTATTTGGATGTGGAATTTTGCCAAAACATCCTCTCAGTTTTCTATTCTCCTCCTCTATTTCCAAAATTGCACAAATTTCCTTCATTGACCAGATCCTAGCAT
>NW_026623300.1:0-21202 GCF_030028575.1 Malurus melanocephalus
TTCTGTTTTTTAGTTTATGCTTGAAGGAGAACCAGCATTAATCACAGTCTAATCATCTAATCATCACTATTACTCATCCTTATTTTCACTACATTTTCTTCTCTTAGTGGTGATTCATCTTTGGTAGAGATCTTATGCAAAAGAGGGCAATCCATTCACTCCATCCTGGTGTTAGTTGGTTTGTTATAGGACAAGACTCATGAAAATAAAAGGATAGAATGTGATCCTGTTCTTTCCATGGGGTCTGTAGATGCACTTGTATCTCACTGTTTGAGATTACTTTCTGTTCATGGTCATGTTTTGAACTTGCCATGTAAGAAAGCATTACGTTTTTAAGAAATGATATTGGAATAGCATTGTTTTATTTCTCTGGTTTCATTTTTTTTCCCCACAGGAATGCAAGGATTGGCCTTTTCTTATGTGTCCAGGTACTTTCCTTGGTTTTCTGAACAGACAGTGGCAAATGTTGTCAATTTTCCCACTGTTTCTTCCCAAACTTMAGAGTTTGCCTTGTTTCATGTTGCTCTGCAAGCCTTAACAGCAAAATATAAGAATGTTGAACTCTGACACCAATCCTACACTCTTCTTGTGAACTGATTATCTGTTCATAATGCCTCTTCCCTTCTGGTATGCTCTCTTTAAGGAATGCAGCTCCTTTTTCTCTCAGGTTCCAATCACTTGGGGAATGGGCTTCAATGCCAAGGCTCCCACTGCTCATCTTGGAATTGTGATTCCAGTGGGACACTGCACTCCCTGTCCCTACACAAAACTGTCCAACAGAGCTGGTTCAGCTCATCCTTCACCTCCTCTTTGCTAAATCATCGCTCCTCCAGCCATTCACCACCCAAAATACAAAATGTGCCCCTGTTTCTCTAAGCTGCCTTCTGACCACCTCCTCTTCTAAATGGTTTTTGTCCCTCCTCTGTCTCTCCCYTCCTGCCTGCCCTTGCTCTTCCTCCCTCTCCGATCAAACTCTGGCAGAATTCGTAGTATTTCTCTATTTGCTGCTCTGTTCCTTTGAATGCTGACATCTCTGAAGACAAGCATGAAAACATCTAAGTCAAAAAGTAGAGAGTTTTTATTTTTTTCAGATGACTTAATGGAATACAATATTACTAGAAATCAAATTTCTTGGACTTGAAAGTGATCTGTGGACTTTATTAAATTTGTGCTAAAAATACGTAATTTTTAATAGAACATCTAAGCTTCTTTAAATTCACTAGCATTTAACTTAAAAAATCTTCTTCAACTCTAAATTCACTTCTAATTATCATCACTTTCTAAGCAGTGTTATTCAAAGCAATATCTTTTCAGACTTTCCAGATTAAKGTAAATTCTAAGATACCAATGGCATTAACATTGGAAAGGTATTTTTATTTTACATTTGTGAAATGTAAACTCCATTTGGTACTCCATATCAACTCCAGGCACCTTGGCACAGAAAAGTGCATTTCTTTTCCACCCATTACTGTTCTTCTGGATGATTTCCCTGTATAAACATTCAATCTTCTTCAAAATATAGAGTTCAAAGCAAAAATACATCCCTCCAAACCTCTTTTTTTTTCTTCCCCAGATTATTTCTTCAGTGTCATGTGCTTTGTAAACACCATTCTGAATAAGTATGTGAAGGCTTTCTTTAAACTCTCTGTAAGTTATTTCAAATGTAGTCAAAGTACAGTGCTTTCTACTAATACAAGATTGACCACTACCTAAAAGAAGGACCACTAATTTTCTTGAAACTTTTTTTCCCACCTCTGGAGTAGAAAAATGGGATTCACATCCCCAAGGCTTCCATATCCATAAGTTCCTATACTTCTTCATTCTTTATTCATTCCTATACTAGGAATCTTCTAGAATTGTGGAAAGGAAGAGAAACTGCAAGGCAGTGGATGCATCCTTGGAAACAAGCTGTTCTTTGTCAAAATGAATTAGAATAAATTGATTCATCAAAGAAAAAAAAAAGACACTTTAAGTAGCAGTGAAGTTTTAAAAGAATTTCAAATAGGAAAGGACACTTGGAAAGCATGGTAGGAGAGCTAGCTTGAGGATGATGATAGTGAAGCGAAATAACACATTAGAACTGCAACAAAAAAAAAGTGGGAACAAAGTTATTTATGCAGATATTTTAGGTGATCGAAATAGTCTTGTTTTAAGTTTGCAGGGGACTTCTATTTTCTTTTTATTTTTTTCCAAATTGGAAGTATATTCCTGACTATATACACATTCACTATTTCACATTCTAAAATTCCTGAAGTGGATTAATCCTGAGAAGGACTGCAAGGGACTGTAAGGGACCTATTTAATTTTATCAATGTTTCTTTTAGCTCTTGTAAATTTGTTATCAGAAAATTATTTGCCAAAATATAAACTTTTCAAAATTTCTAATTGGGAACACATTTTGCAGAACCTGACAGTGGTTAAAGGAAATTTCAGAACAGGATGGCGTCATACGATATTCTACTTGGTTTTGTGAAACTTCATTTTTAACATGTTGGTGAAAATTAGAGCAATTGACTAAAAGCACAGAGGCAGTGAGTGGGCTGACATTTATTAGCATAGCCCATGTGTGACAGGAAAGTAGGTAAATATCTTTAGGTCTTTTATTTCAAGGAAAGCAAAAGGTTAMAAATTTCACTTTAACAGGGGCTGTGTCATCTGGAGTAATTCATGCACGCATTAGTGATGCTGCAGCAGATGTGACAGTGGTTGCAGGGATGTTTTTAACTCATTCACTCTCCAGTTGCTGTGTAGCTCAAAAGCTACAGGCTCATGAGCTGCTTGAGGATCTGCTTCCTACAGAGCACCAGGATAAAAATGTCCATCACACTCTGCACTCCCTCAATGGCTGAAATGTCTTCAAATGTTACAACATGAAATGCATCATCGACAAGCCCTTTAATGCATCTCMCTGTGTTGCTCTGGAAAAGTCTATTCCCAGTAATCTGCATTTCAGGAAGCCATGCAAGAAAGTTGATTTGCTGTAGTACACTTTGCATGTCAAGCATTGAGAATATTTGTTAAAAGGTGTGACAGGGAAAGACAAGTTTCAGTGATTACATCTGAAGCATTACTTTCTCTGTAAATTATTTCAAATGCAGTCAAAATACAGTTCTTTGCTAAATCAGCRTTCCCCCAGTCATTCACCACACAAAATGGAAAAGGTTTGCAAACAGTGTTTTCCCAGGAGAATCTGACCCTTACAGCCTTGTAYTGAATTTAGTCACATCTTAAAGTAGTTCGCGTGCACTCCTACACTGAGTTGGATCGAAATTCCTCACTGTTTTCAGAGGTGTAAATCTGCAGCAGGTCTGGCACTCACTGCCCAGTTTCTGGTGCTGAGATTTCAGGGAATACTTGCTTCCTAYCTTGGCTAACAGGAGTTTGTTTAGAATAAAGCACTCTGCTGAAGATGAGTGCTCTGAATCTTTTTATTAAGTAGCTGAGGCATTACTCATTCTGTGAGGATAATGGAGGTGCTGGATCATTGTAATTTCTTGTGTCTTGCCTGCTTCAGTGGACTGTCTGTATTTAAGGAGTCTTACAGCATTCCTTGTTCTTGCTTGAACTTGCAAAAATGTCTCRTTTTTTCTTTGGAAGAAACTGTGTTATCATTTTTTAATAACCTTACATTTTGCATCATGTTAAGATTTTCTTCTTTTACATTTATATTTTTAGGATAATTTTCTTGATGCTTGTTTCACATTTTTACTTACAAGACAGAATTAATTGCACAAAGGTGTGAAATTCTAAGAGGCAAAAATGAGAGGTGTCGATGTGACATGTAAACTCATTGTCTCTGCTGATGTGTTTGGTACAGTTTTAAATTTATGTGTGTCACTGCCTAAACAAAAGGATGCTGAAGAAATGATAACCTGCAAATGAACAAACTTCATTAAAAAATTACCTGAGTGAAGAGGAAAAAAAAAAAATCAGTAGATGCTTGATTATCAAGTTCAATCACACAATGTTTTAATAATAGTTGAAATTTAATATTTA
The DNA here is from genome assembly GCF_030028575.1 of Malurus melanocephalus. Classification (NCBI taxonomy): domain Eukaryota; kingdom Metazoa; phylum Chordata; class Aves; order Passeriformes; family Maluridae; genus Malurus; species Malurus melanocephalus. The sequence continues at coordinate 3,997 of NW_026623300.1, forward strand.
TTATGGTGTATTTTGCCAGCTAGTATGGAACAGTTCAAATTAACAGTACAGTTTACTTAACTAAAAGTAATTTGAAATAATTATAAATGTGCTTAATTATTTCTAGAAATATCAATTGTTTACTTGGAAGCTTAAGATAATACATTCAAATTAACAACTGAATATTCCCAAATAGCAGACATGGAAATGCAAAGAAATAAACCCTGCCATTGTTTTTGTGAGAAGGAAGGATGAGAATAGAGGAACGATGCTCAGAATATGAGTGTGGTTTTAGATACCTCAGTAATAATGAATTTTTATGGGATTAATGCACAATAACCTCATCCTAAATGTGCACATAATTGAAAATGGCTAAATGCCATTTAAATGATATCTCTACATTGTGCATATAAATCGCATTGAAATCCTCCAAAAACTTTGATGTTTTAGAAAGGGTGTTGACCTACTTCAAAAGCAAGGTGACCAAATGGAATTGGGCATTTCATTACTTTTTGGCACCCATTCATGAGATTTTGGGCCCTTCACCACAAAGTGATATCAAATGCATTGAAATACTCACATTTCATGTAAAAGGAGTAAGTGCTAAGTGAGGAGTTGGGAAAGAGAAGGAAACTACTTGTTCAGGTTATGTGAAAGAGACTCCTGGATTAAACTAACACAGAGCTCTTCCYCTCAGTTTGGAAATGAGAAGTTGAACAATCAAATAATTTCTGTCTTCTAGGGATAGAACTCTTCTGGCCTCTTAAACTAATAATTACTTTTTTTTTCTCCTACGTCTCTTCTCTAAGTCTTGGAAGTTCTTTAATTACTCTTAATTCACTGGAGAGACAATGGCTTTTCGATTTCTGCTGTCTGTTGTGGAAAAATACTTTAGTGGCTAAAAGGGCTGCAGAAGTGTGTCCTTGAGGGTCACCCAGGGGTCTTCTGACACTTTATTGTTGGTGGAAATGCAARAGAAGAAAATTAAGCAGATTTCAGGGCAAGGCACTAGTGCTACACTTCCAACTAACAACAAATGGCAAATAAAATCTAACACCTATCATAATATTTCACAAGTTGTGTCCTATGAATGGCACCAAGAAGCATTAAAAGTAAAAATCACTCTTTCCTTGGCACAAGGTCACTTCACTTGATGCTTCCGTGGAAAAAGCTGTCTTGGGTCTTATACCTATTCCATTAAAAAAAAATTAAAAAGGCTCGTAAACAGTGTTTTCCCAGGATGAATCTGACGCTTACAGCCTCATACTGAATTTTAATTGATTCTGTTTTAACATCCTGCTGTTGATTGGAGGCAGTTTTCATTACAATTATGTCTCTGGATGGATTTACTCTGTCCATTGTTGCCCTGTGCAGCACACAAGGTATCTCACAGCGTTACAAGCACCTCATAGTATCACACCATTTGTTTAAGGAGCAGAAAGTCAATTTAAATGAGCCTTAACAAAGGTTACTCGAATGAATTTGGTACATTGTTCAATGAATAATGCATTGCTGAAGGTGTTTATAGGTATAGAACATCAGCTAATTTTGCTCACTGTCACACGCGTGTAAAGCAGTGTTTGTTTTTCATGAAAGAGCTGGAAGMCCCCCAGTTGTCTCCTGTGAATGTGGTGAGGCTGAGATCTGGCCCAGCTGCCAGATTCAGCCCAAATGAAACATGTCATCAATTCTTGGAGCCATCATGCATCAGATAGTCCATATTTTAGATCAGTACATGATATTTAATACACACAGTACTTTTTAATTAGTAAATATTATGCCTTTTCTGAGGCTATTAAGTTGGATTATGAATTCCTTCACAGAAATTAACAGTACAGTTAATTACTGTAATAGTAACATTACATATAATTATATGTATAACATACAGTTATATAACATACAGTTATAACATGTAACATACAGTTAATTACATACACAGAAACATTAATCTGCTGCTTTCTATTGCATTAATAAGCCTTTAAAAAAAACTAAAAAAAAAAAATCTTATTGTAAACCTTAAACTGTTGTCCATCTTAACAAAATGACATGAACTGGACTGGTAGGCTTAAATACAGTGAAACCTAATAATGAAAAATCCACAGTGCCTCAGGAGAAAGGAGTTGGGTCTTACCTTGGAACAGGTCCATTGTGTGTTTTACCAGCTAGAAGGACAAGGGACAGGAACTTAGTACAAAACTGAATGTGTTTGAATGAAGTCGTCCTGCCTGATGAATAAGGGCCAAATCATCTCAATTATACCTTGCAAGAAAATACATTTTGCAGGATGGACTTCAGTTTTCCTGTGATGACTAAGTTGTAACTTATCTCTCCAGCATAAAGCTGTGGAAAGCTGTGTCCAAACTGGTAAACAGATTTTGGCTGTGTGTGAATAGAGAGCATCTAGCTTCCAGCAGGGACAGCAGGGATAAACTGCCTGGTCTGTTGCAAGTATGATGAGAACAAAAGATGAAGCATCTTATATATATATATACATATATATATACATGTATATATATATATATATATATATTTTATGCTAAAAACAAAAAACAGACTGAAATTCTTCTCCAGTTCTGTTGCAGTGTACCCTCACTACTGCTGGAGACACTGACAGCAGCACATGTGTCTCTCTCCCCTTCCTAAGGTCACTTGTAAAAAAAATTCTGGCTGGACTAATCCAATACTGCAGTCTGCACTCTTCTGGCCCTGAATATTTCTAGTCCCAATATGCTTTGCAATTCACTGCTCCTGGACAGCATTTCCCTCCCATTATTCCCAGTACAGAATACACTCAGGTAGCTCCTTCTTTGTCCCTTCTRCAAGGAGAGGTGAAAGCACCACTCAGGAAATGTTTTTGTTTAAAAATGTTTTTGCCCTGCTGTGCTACCTCTGAAAAAAGGGTGCCATTTTTGAACACTGAGCTTAAAATCAGCAAATTTCTTTTCTCAGGTTTCAMAAACAAGCAAAAATAATCCCCAAAGGGTTAATGATTGCTTCCATTTCTTTAACTCCTGTGGCAGATTGCCATATCAAGTTTTTATTGGTGAATGTCAAATATGTTTTAGCACAGCAGATGCATGCTGTTGATTGGAATGTAACTCTGACAATAATAGCATTTTGATTTACCAAATATTTAAATAAATTAGGTTTTTTTTACTATTTGTTCACTTAACTAGTGTAGAGTATCTGAAATTTTACTTGAAAGATGGTTTAATGGTGGGCTCTGGGTGAGGGACTCAGTTGTTTGAACTATTTGATACATCAAATGCTATCAAGTCTATTTAATKCCTTGCACCTTTAAAAAAGTAATTCCTCACTGTTTTTATTCAATTGAAATTTTCTGTCAAATGCCTAGAGGATGAGATCTAAATTCCACAYGTGACGAGCAGTTACTAATGAGAATAAATATGTAAAGATAAAGTTATTTAGTAAGAGTGCAGTTTTGAACTGGTCAGGAAATATGAACTCTTTGTTCAAGATTTATCACTATCAACATTTATCACTACTGAATTAAAAATTATATTTCATACACCTTTCCATTGAGAACAACTTTGTACAAATCCTGAGGCTCAACAGATGAAAAGTGTTGCAAAACTTTGAGTATAGGGAATAATGTTGCTGGTATACTGTAAGATGAAATCCACAAGGTCATGACTTATCTAAAAGCATATAAATKACTTGCAAAATCATTAAAATATTCMAACTGAGATAAGAAAAGATAGGTTCATATCTTCCATGGTTTATCTAATTTGATTTCTGTAGTTTCCAATTTCAGTTCCAATAATACCACATTCTGTTCCAAAATTTTTCATTTTTGAKTAAAGCTGCTATTGCTTTTTTTGTTATGAGCATATATATTTTCCTTCTCTTTTTTTTTTCCCTAGTTAACTTTCATGTACCTATTTTTTACACTATTTTCTTCCTTCTAGAATGGAAATATTTCTTATAGACTGCATTCACAATCACCATCTTCATTGTTAATCCTGGAAAGAGCGTTACTAAGGGGCTCATTATCATTTTTATCACTTGAAAACAAGTTCATTATCAGATGAGTTGTAATTCTCTTCATATTCATTTTAAGGTCCTTGATTTTCTTTCTTCATAATCTTGGTAGAAAATTCTTCCTCATGATCTGTAAAGAAGAAAATTGAAAAGAAAATTGTAAAGAAAAAAATTATCTTTATTCCTTGTGTACTTAGGATTGTCTGTCTATATATGCTTATGGAAAAAAAAAATTTCTCCAGCACTTTTCAATTAATTTCTTAATTGTTAAATGCTTAGRTTTTCTATGTTGAGCTGATATTTCACTTTAAAGCTCCTTGARGTCAGCAAAAGAAAGGTTCTACCAAAAATAATTATGTGTTTTACTTTGAGCACTCCCACATCATATCAAACCGACACTCACAGGTAATTCACCCATTTCAAGGTRTCTTTGGAAGTGCCTTATATAAATTCCAAATATTTGCCTCTTTTTTATTGGTACAATATATTGACCTGGACTAACTTATATCTTAATCTGACCATGCTTTTTRAGTCCATGTGCTCTTTGTTTAGTACTTATTGATACATCAATTAKAGGTGCTTCAAAACAAGAATAATTTCAGCTTTATGATCTGTTCCTCACTTGGTGTTTGAATTCAACTGTGGATGGAGATACACATGTATGCACTTGTACACAAATTAGAGAAAACACCCAAATAATTGCCCATTGTCTTCTGGAGAAAACATTCTCTTTTTTTCTGGACCAAGACAATTTTTGGTTTTTTTTAATTTGAATTTTAAATATGGGTTATAAAATAAAAAAACAGGTGCCATTTAGTGTAAGTTGGCTGCTAATTTAAATGAGAGAAGTTAAAGACATAAGCTCAGGCAAGTTCACTAATRAGGTATTAGCTAAGCTCCCCCCAAACCCCAGTGAATGTTTTACACATAAGCTTGTAAATTTTTAAAGTATGACATTGTAATGCTAGATAGAAATRTATGATTTAAGTTATTTCAAATTTATTAGTGTAACTAAATTGCTAAGGAAATACTCTAGAGTCCATAAAATATTGAATGTAGTCAAATAAAATAACTTTTTATTGGAAGGAATTACTGGGAATGTGAGCCTTTCTTCTACTAGAACTTGAGTTACATAAAGACATTCTGTCAGCCTAACACAAATATAATTTCATTAATTGACTAGCATCATATATTTGTAGAATATCTGTCTGGAAAATAGTTCCAGATGATTTGTATAAAATGAGATTTATCTTAAATTAAACCCTTATTAATCAATCATTCTCATAGAAGTGTATGCTTGGCTTTTAATATCTGCAAGGAGCAGAGTCAAATGGTATTCTCTGAAGTGCTTTAATTTTATTCAGATGAAACATTTTACTTCTAACTTACTTCATCTAAAAAGATGTATTGCAGAAACGTGCGATGATTTGTCAATCAATCCAAATCCTGAAATGTGACAGAGCAGATACTTTTCTGCTCTGATAGCATGTAATAATCATGAAGAGTTCAAGAGAAGACTGGCTTGTGAGTTTGTCTTGGTTAGCATGGCAGTTAGAAGAAGAAATTAGAGAAAGAAATGCCTTAAAAGGAGAAAATAAAACCTTTTTTGTTGGAGATGAAGTAGCATCCAAAATAAATCCATCCAGTAAACAAATATTCAAACAGATGACATTTAAAATTATTTGTCCCATCTTTTTTTTTCTTCAATTGAAGACTAAGACTGTACTGAGGGCCTTCAGTGGATCACTATCAGCAATTGGCTCCAAAAAGGAATTTGAAAACAGAAGTAAACACAGGAAAAGTTACTCTTGTTCTGTCTTCCTATTTGTTTGCCTATTGGCAGCTTATTCCTYTCTTAGCAGCTAACAGAGCAGTAGCAAGGGACACCAGATCTGGGTTTTTTTTCCCATTTTCTTTTTTCCCCATTTTCTAGAGAGGATTTTTCATTCCTGCTGAAGAAAAGTTTGGGGGTTTTTCCCCCTCTCTTTGAAAGGAATTTGTGGTCCTTGATTGTTTGTGGTGATTTGTTGTTGTTGTTGTTTTTGTTTGGTTGGTTTTTTTATTGTTGGGGGTTCATTTTGTTTTTGTTTGTTTGGGTTTTTTTATTGTTTTTCTGTTGGTGGTTTTGGGTTTTGGGGAGGTTTTGATGGGTTTTTTTTGTTTGGTTGTTTGGTTTGGATTTTGGGGGGTTTTAAGACACAGCCCTTAAAGTTGTAGTCAATGATCATAAAAAGTAAGCTTGAGGTTTTTTGCCCTCCCATGCATAATTTTATGAGGTTTTCAATATTAACTTTAGTTTGTGACATTTCACATACTCTCTCTGTATCTGAACTCTGATTTGAGTAAGAATTTAGCCAATGATGTGGATTAAATTCAGATCAAGGTGATGTGACATACTGTAGGAATATGATTGACTGTGTCCCTTTCACTTCCTGCTCTCTGTGCAATAAACAAATTTTGCTTACAGAACAAATTCCTGAACTGAACTTTTTCTGACACCAGGAGCACACCTACAATAAAATCTCATCTGACTATGCTACATTTGGTAGAAATCCCAGGTCAATCACCCTTTTCATATGCTATTTCTATTACACACCTAGTAATATATATACATATATATATATATATATATATATGCAAAGTATTGTACTCAGCTGGTAATACTCATACATTTTATGGTTAGGAATTCCATAACTTTGCATAGCAAATGGCTTCATACAGCAAGACATTTCTATCCTCAAAAAAATTGTTTTAAATTCACAAACATATCCTCTTAACAAGAGAAATTAATTAGAATTTTGTTGAAAAATATAAATAAATAAACCATCATGGGATCTGTGATTTCCAAAGCAAATTGCAATGATKCCTTAGAGATAGAGGAGAATTGTGATGGAACAAATAAAGGTCATGGTCTTAATGATTCAAAGTAGAAATCAATTTCTTACCATGATACAGCTGTAGTTAATGAGTAGTTAAAAGCAATACTCTAAAACAAATTATAAGAAAAGGGAAAAAGGTATTCTAGGAGAAGTGGTGTTATTGTAAGGTATAAATCTTGGCACCTCTTGTGCAAGCTTGGGGACTAAACTGACCACTCTCTGCAGCTAGAGAGATTTCTTCAGTTCAAGGAAAAGTTCCCATAACTCACTCAGCCACGTGTTCTGGTCCCATCAGATCCCAAACAACSAATTTTGGGCTATGGTCTTGTTTGGAATTGCACCTTTTGTTCTGACTTCCTAATAGGGAAAGTAGGACTTTCCAAAAATCCCAACAGAAAAGGCAGCATTCTGCTTATCATTTGGTGAACCAAACAGCTGGATGGCACCTGTGCATTTGAAGCCTCCCTGTGTCCAAATGGTTTTACAAGGGCTGAGGGATTGACTGGATTMCTACATTTGGCCAAAAGATATGCACAGAAAGTAATCGCTTTTTCCACTCTGCAAAAGGTATCTCAGAATCACTTAGTAGAAACTTTTTATATTCTAGCTGAATCCCAACATTACTATTGATAAGCCCTTGTACTGTGCAAGATGATATATARGTAATTGGAAACTATTTATGTGTAATGCTCTGATCAGCTCACATTGCAGTGTAATAAAAAAGTCACCTGGATATTTACATGGAACTTATCTTAATAAATATATTATTGAGTAACATATATTTTACCTTATTAGTCTCAAGGTGAGCTGAAACTCTATTGGCAGCAGAGTTWAGCATTTATAATGTGCAGCTTTCTGAAATTAATCACTTTTATCTGTTTGTTCTCAAACATCTTTGGCCAGGGGGGTGGGTATCGTTCATCATTCTGAAGCACCACATTTTTGTCATTCTCCTGAGCACTAATCAACCACCCTATGCATGGRGTTTTAGACCTTTTTAAGCCTTTTAAACAATTATCTCCTGATCTTAGACACAGAAGGAGGCCTTGTCATCCCAATAAAGTTCTTTTATGACTTTTGCTCCAGAACACAGAGCAGGAGTTTTGACAGGGTGCACATGCAAGTACCTGCTACTGAAATTCCTACAGCTCAGAGAGCCATTTGCTGGGCTTTCTCTGCCCAGGTCAGCCCAGCATCCAAACTGAGCTTTTCTCACAGAAAAAGATGTGCTGGCAGAGGTGTCCTCACCCTCTAGGGTAGTGTGAATTTGTTGACCTTAGGTGTGTACACACAGGGATTGCTCTGGGGTGCTAATGCATCTGCTGTTGCTTGGGAGAAAGGTATCATCATCTAACTCCTAGCAGGTGTGGCAAAAAAAAAAAAAAATTTAATACCAGAGTGTTTTAATTTCATGACACAGGTTTGATTTGCAGCAAATAGACAAAGCTCAGGAAAATTCTGTTTGAATGATTAGCACACTTTTTCTCTCATGCAGCACCAGAGAATGAATGATAAGGGTTAGATAATCACACCAAGTGGGATTTTCTCTCCTTAATAGCTCTTGTCTTGTTTCAGAAACCTGCCACACTAGTGACAGGCAGGATGGCTTTGCTTGCTTTCTGTCTACCAGAAATCACTCACTCCAGCATGTCCAAATGGTCCCTTCATAAAATCTGTGCTGAGGAGCAAAAAAAGACCAAGTTTGTGATTTGTGATTCTGCAGAAGCTGCTAGGCACGGTGATACTGCTGCAGCAGAACTCCTGGCTTCACAAAACAAAATTGCTGCCAGAAACATTCAAAAGTAAGCACCAATTTACTGCTAACAGGAAATAAGCAACTGTTGGAACRTAACAGTTCTTGGATTTTAAGATCTTGGTAAAAATTTCCAGACTCAGACAGCACCAGTGAGAGAGATCTATGCCCACTAAATGCCAACACTTTGGTCCTATGTGCTCTGAATAAAAAATATGTGTGTGACAGCAGCAGTGCTCTGTAGGTGAGTGAGGGTGGGGGAAACAATAATGTTCTGGTGAAAAAATTAGAAGTGAACTGAAATGACAGCTGTCCAATGTGGGGGACTTGATTTTTTTTCCTGTTGAACAAACAACTGCCAATCCAGAAGACAGATTCTGCTTCTCCTGAAATCAAAGCAGTACTGGTGAATTTACTGGCCTGGAAACYAAGAAAGAAAAAACAAAGGAAAGTACAGTCAGCCTATATACATTTGAATTGTAATGGTGTGGCTCACAGATCTTTACCACAGTATTGATCAAATTGTTTGCTTTGTAATTAATCTAAACACCAGAATTTAGGTTTTTCCCCACAACTTTACAATAAAGCTTTAGCCCACAAAAAGAAAAATTGCTCCAAGTGAAGTGCTTTACTAACAGATACTGTGTAATGTGTCTGCAAGCACTTCTCCCTGCTATTCAGACCTTCACATAAGATCAGCTATATTCAATTTTATGGTCAGATTTTGGCGTAAAATACGGGGGATTTTTAAAAAGTCAGAAATATRTTCCCTTGAGACTTAAAAGGACCAGAGTGTTTCAACATAAAAGGAAAACAAATTAAAAAAAAAAAAAACCTCCTGGATTTAGATATCCAGGCATTCCAAAATCTGCAATTAAGATTTGATCACTGGGCTAGAGGCTGAAGCAGTTGTGACAAGTCTTAGCTCTTTTGAAGTGTCACAGACCTAACAGTTGGCATGGTAGACAGCATGTATTCAAAATCTGGAAGGCATCTGACAGCGCATCACACAAACCATAGCAGCAAAACTGTGAATAAATAATATTCGTATAGTTTGCGAWGTCTCAGTGTAAAGTAAATCGATACCGTTGTGAGGCCGTCAATAAGACAGATATCTTAAAACAACCACTACAATAAAACTGTATTTAAACAGAGTATTGCTGCATTCATCTRAAAAGGCAGGTCAGAAAGTGCTGGTAATGGCCACAGTCAAGATTGTATCCATGAACTTGCATCAAACCCATCCAAGTAGCTGTTTTTGCCTATACTTTGCTTTGATCTGGCTAGCACTAGATGAAGACCTGTGACTTCAACTGTGCATTTGGTTTTCTTTTTTTGTTCTCCTTCCTCGAATTTTTCCCCCCTCTTAGAAGGCTTGATGAAGTCATGGCCATCTTTTTTGACCAATTTTATTACTTCTGGTATTAAAACAGTTACTCACAATTATCTGTATTGAAGCTCTCTCTAAATGTGCTCAACACAAAAATTTGCCTATCACTTTGGAAGTACCAAAAAAYAAAAAGTTGAAGAAAATTTGTCTTAAAGAGGATCTCTTCAAGGTTACTTATTGCTCAGTCAGTGAAAACTGAAAAATAYGATGTACATTGTATAGAGAATTTACCAAATCTCTGGCAGAAGCAGCAGGAAGTGAGGACGTAGAAGATACGGCATGAGGTCCAGGGTGGGAAYAAGCTTTGAAAGCGATAAGGAAAGCTTTGGCATCAGTGCCTGCTCTTGGGTTCCTGGATTATGCAAAGCACCTCAATTTATACAGGAACAAAAAGGAAGAGCCAGCAGAGCAGCAACATAGAAATCAGGACCTCACCAGAGACCTGTTCCACGCTCCTGCACACACCTAGATCTGGTCACAAAGATTTCTACATCCTGTATAAATCTGGAGCAGCAGTGGCCACCACGTCAGAAAGCAGCCACCCCCTTTTTCTGGGACACCCTGTGACAGTTCATGTCCCATGTGGGGTGCAAACCCTGTTGGAACAGTGTGCACCACAAGTGTTCAGCAGCCTTTGGGGGTCAGGCTGAGGCAAGAATCCTGGAGTGTGATGTTTGTGCCAAAAACAGCATTTTAACTATTGATGTCACTCCTTAGAAKGGGAAAAAGTTAAGAGGAAATGAAAGTTGGTATGTTCCCTTTGACATTGATAAAAAAAAACCCCAACTCTAAAAGGAATTACATACAGAGAATTGCAATAGAGCTGCATTATTGATGGTTCTTTGATCTATGATCAATTTTTATAGCATACTGTTGACCTGCACTGCACTATTTCTCGTTGCATCCAATATTTGAGGGCTACACTATCTGAAAAAGCCTTACCCTCAATTATTCCCTTTTTTTTCTATGCTGCGCCTGTTCTCTGTTAGGTTTTTCCTAAAAGCTTGTTTTCTCAATGGGAGTTCAGTATTGGTGAGTTCTAGTGTTTTAGTCAGATTATAAATGAATGATTAGCACCAGAAGGGTACAAGTYTGAATTAGAATACAGTCGAGCTTGGCAGCAGGACTACTATTTTTTCAGCAGGTTGTGGAGGGAATTAAATTCTTTAAAAAATGCGTGGTATTCTCCTTCCTGCTCTTTCTATTGTGTTGCATGTTTTTTTCCCTTCCAGCCTCCCTGTCTGTAAAATGCATTAGCTTAGGCCTCAATGGAAAAAAYAAAAAGGAGGGAAAAGGACAATTTAAATTTCTTTGTRTCCCTCTTAGCATTTCTGCCTCTAACCTGTGGTCTAAGGTCACATTTAGGCCCTAATTTCCTTTTAAAGATTAGATCTGCATCACCTTCTTTTGCATCTTTCTCTGAATACAGATAAGGGCTGAAAATGGAGAACAAATTACATATTCCCTAGGAAATAAGGCAATAGGAATGTGTTTGATTCTGCAGGCCTAATAACTATGAGGAAAAACAGTTGCCTGAAAGAGAAATGCAAGAATTGTAGATTTTGCAGGTATAATTTTTAGTAAGATTTTTGGATAGATGAAACAAATTTCAAGCAGAAGAAAATTATTTTTCTTTCTATTTTTAAAATACTTCTTACAGCATCCTTTTATAATTTGTAAAAGTTATTTGTAGTGTGATATCCAGAAGTAGTCCTGGTTTATGCATGTGAATCTAGGGAGAAATACACACATGAGTTAATTTGAATTATTAGGCTGGCTTTTAGGCTGAGAAATGTAGCAGATGCTCACTCTTAATGGCTTGAGCACAGAGCTGAGTGGCTGGTGCATGGATAAGTGGAGTACACTTAGATAAACCAGCAGCAGAACATTAAGGCTCTCTCTCTCCCTCTTTAGTGGGAGGAAAGWGCTGCTGTACTTTCTAATGAAAATAAGCTTGAAATAATATCCCAGTCTTGTTTTCATAAGTGCAAATACACTTACATATTCTTTTACAATATTCAGTRCTGTCAAGAACCACATAATTTTTTWAATCACAATAATTAAGCTACTCCTTTTGATATCTGCATTTTTAAAATTTTCTGAAATAGTATCTAACTCCTTTTTTCTTCTAAGAAGATATTTAAACACGGATCTCAAAATGTGTAGTTTATACAACATATTCTCTGTTTGCTCTTACCATATTCATCATTGGTGTTCAGTGGATTTAAAATTACCTGCAAACACAAATGTCTATTTTTCCACCTTTACCTGCATTTTGCATGGGGATAGAATAATTCCAGGAAGAGCAAGCATGATGACATCAGTGGCAGACTGTGGTCTGGTCTTCCCTCTCAGGTGATATTGCTCTTATCTGCTTCCTTTTATGTCAGTGTGCCCCTTTTCAGAGGAATYCATTCTACCACCCGTTATTCATTCTGTCCTTGAAAGGCAAACTGTGACTTTGTAACTCTCTAAGGCAAATATTAAACAAAACTTGGCTTTTTAAAAAATCTACCTTTTTAAAAGGCAGTACCTCAATCAATGTTAAGAAGGCTGAAGAAAGGTGGAACCACATCCCAGTGAGGGGAGCTCTTTAAAAGTAATTGTTTCTAGGGTTGGCTAATTTGAGAACCACAGGACAATAAAGGGGCAAATGCAGATCTGTGATCCTTGACTGTAACTATTTTCAGACAGCAGTGGAAGGTGAAAGTATTGAGAATGTGCATAACATTTCAGCACCCAAAATMCTCAAGTATCCTCAAAAATCTAATCCCATTTTTAATTGCAATATCTTTATGAATACCTCGATTATTTTTTTAAATCATGTGTTGAGAATTGTAGAAGGCATATTCTCCGTGAGTTCTCAGGAGCAAATATTAAAGATGAAAATTGGTTCATGTTTACATACAGGCATGGTGAAAAGGGTAGCAACAAGTTCACTGCTCATGTGAAAACATCTTTGTAACTTTATTTGCATTTTACCCTTGTAAATGCATATTTCTTGTAATAAAGACRTCTCACTGCCTTGAGAATAGTGATCACTCATCTAAAGTTGGCTCARTGTTATTCTATCACTTTCTAGACTTGACTAACTGCCAGGATATTTTCCTGTTTTTCTCCATTCCCCTAGCTGGGATCTGTTATATGTTGGCCATAAAGGAAAATAGAAAAGTTCCGAGTATTTTCTCCATCTGGATATTTAAATTACCAACTTGTATTGGGAAAAATGGTACTTTTGCTTTTGAGGGTTAGGAAGAAACGAAATTTAAACTCAACATCTGGCAACACAAGTTTGGGACCCCATTCATCATATTTGTCCTCAGGAAGGCAGCAGCCCAACACGACAGTTTGCAAGGAGAGGAATAAATTGCAGGGAAGCRTAGCCCCAGGCAGGAATGGATGGATAGGAGCTCATCTCCTCTCTTTGCATTTCTCTTTGCTGCTCTCGTTAGCAAACAGCAGCGTTTCCCCTGGCTCTTCTGGGAAGAGGGCAGAATCATCAATGATGTGTTAATATAATTCCCCAAGGAATCAGGGGCTGGGAGGGGCAGAACTGCTCATCCTCTGATTTTTCACCTTGCCTTGTGCTCAACTAGAGTACATAGGATCTGGAAATTTTAAAGATTTAATTCGTATCTGCATTTAAACCACAATCCTTTGCATTCATCAATCACTTGACTAAATAAAGTGCTTTAAGCTGTGGATCTTTTGATCTATTTGTTCCAAAATTTCTAACAGTTGCTTCTCTCTTTACAAGGAAATGCACTGTTACCCGAGGTTTTTAAAATAGAAGCGCTTTCCTGAAAGCTTCACCCAACCACGTTTTCCCTACTTCCTGTAGAAATGAGGATATAACAGGATAAAGCCTGTTCATCAAGGTTGCCTCAGACTATGATGTTAGAAGCAAAAAACACTTTTTTTCCCCCAATTCTTAATGCACATACATCCACACACATATTTGGATAAATATGTATATAAATACTTATCTTTATGCACACCTCTCTGTGTACTGTATCTCCAMAGCCTTTCAGCTGGAAAAGCTCCATTCCTGACAAAATACTTGAAAAGATTCATTATTTACTTTCCAAAGATTACTGTGGTTTGACCTTGGCCTATCAGTTCTTAGACACATTTGACTTCAAAGCTCAGAAAATAAATGTCTCTGCCAAAACCATATTCTAAAACATAACTGACAGCTGCTTTCTTTCCAGATCTTGCCTATGAAAGAACTCTCGAGAAAACAACAAACAAATTTAAACYGAAAATGCAAGAGAAATTTACTCATCTTGGCAGAAACTTGGAGATTATTAATAAACTGTAAAGTGAAGAGATTGACTGCACTCGACAAAGACACCCAGAATAATGATTTCTCTTGAAGAGCATTTCTAAGARAATGGAATGTTGGTTTGAAAATTTTCTTTTTATTTTTTGCGTGCAAGATATTAACCAACTTTATTCTCTCAACTGACTTTGGAGTTCTSGTGCCTCTGCAATGAGCCCTTTCCCTGGCAGAGCCAACACAGTTTTGTTTGTTTAGTGTGTCTAGTTGGCTTTGACTTGTCAATATTTAAAAGGTCTTTTTGGTCATATAGTGTAGCTAAAAGTTGCATAATAATTGTTTTTCTTGTGGTTGTGGGGTTTTTTTTTGTTTTAATTTTATTAAGGGAAGGTTTGTTTTTTTTGCTTTGTCCCAAAGCCCCTATACCATCCTAAAGAAGTCTAAGAGCAARTGACAGGAGTGTCTACCAAACTTCCCAAAATTTGTCTTGCAAAAAGGATAAATGGCCTGAAATTGCCTTTGCCACTTCCTACATCCTCGCACTTATATAAGAAGAATTAACTTTTTTTCTTACATGGACACTTTCAATTTCCTCCAGTGTCCCTTCCCATCCAGAACCAGGARTTACTACTTAGATAAGGGAAAAAAAAATCATCAGAGCAGTCAGGGAAAGTAACTTTGTGACATCACTGAGCAAAACTGCAGAAAGACAACCCTTATTTATTCCCACCCTTCTTTCTTTCTCCTAATTTTGAAGGAAACATATTAATTTTTAATAATCAATTAAATTATTTCTGTTTATCTGAAACTTCCTAATTAAACTGATTTTAAACATGAGATCAAAGATACATCTATTCTGCTTGGACATTGTCTAGCACCAACCATGATGCCTCTAGGTCTGAGAAGCAGTGTGGGTGCAGGGGCAGTGATTCCAGGTGATGAGTTGGTATTTTCTCCAGAGGTAATAYGATAGAAATATACCCACAGCATGATGTGGAGTTGAACCCACAGCTGAACAAGTGGAATTGGAATTTAGTCCCTTTTGCAGCAYTAGTGTGGTGTAGGACCCATTTAGAAAGCAGGAGTAGAGTAACTAAATTTCTGCCTSTCCCAATGCTGTCCCAGTGACTAAGCATGCATTTGCCAGCAGAATCGAGCTATATGCTGTTTGAAAGTAGGATTTAAGTTCTTACTTTTATAGTTGCTTTATAAGAATATTATCTAGGACTCAAGTAACAAACTTTAGGATCAAAGAAGCTTGGTAGAAACACTAATCTCTGAAAGTTTGGATGACCTCTGGACCAGTATTGGGAAGCTGGAGTCAGTACATTTTAAAACACATCACATATTTCAAACCCATTAAAACTTCAGATAAAAACATTAATAAATCCCAATTTCAACCCTAAACACTTTCAAACAGCTTCAGCCTCACTCTTTTAAAGCTGTCATGCTATTTTTATCTCTGTTTTCCACAAGCACATAGAGGACTGCTTCTCTCCATGCCTAAAAGAGAGCTTTGATAGGATTGAGGAGTCCAGTTGATGCTTAAAAAGAATTGCTGTCCAGAGAAGGGTTCTTTTCCTCCCTTGCCACTTTTCTGCCTGGTGAATCTTGACACAGTGATCATTATTAGAGGATACAGGTCATTTAAGAGGGAAATATGGAGATCTGCTTTCTCTGCTCACACAGTTGCAATGCTCAGTGTCTTTGTACATGACACTGAGAGATGAAGTTCAGCTTCCTTCTCTACCTGAGGTGATTCTCATGGCCCTGTTGGGTAGATTGTAGTAATTTTTATGTAAGATGTTTTCCATAATTTCTTTAATGTTAAGAGAAAAGGGGGAAATGATGAGTAGATAAAAGGGAGGTTAAGATATCACAATCTTGTGCACATCACTGGGCAGGAGAATCCTATCCTTCATTTACTACTCCCAAGTAAATTCAGAAGTTTTGCTCTTAAAAAGTCACTTTATTTTATCCTCTTGCACTAGTTTGAGCTTGTTTCTCTATTTTCCTCTAGCAATAAAGGTCTCAATCACAAAACATATCATGTGAGCTCTT
Source organism: Malurus melanocephalus (assembly GCF_030028575.1). Lineage (NCBI taxonomy): Eukaryota > Metazoa > Chordata > Aves > Passeriformes > Maluridae > Malurus > Malurus melanocephalus. The sequence goes on from NW_026623300.1 coordinate 20,340, forward strand.
CTTTCACACAGACAAGACAAAAAGAAGAGATTCATTATCATCACCAMTTCCACCTTTTTCTCCCCACTACCCAGCACTTTTTAATGAGCCTTTAGCCCCAGTATGAAACACRTGGTCTAGCTCTGCTTTATAATTACGACTTATGGATTTTCTCTTGATGCTTTTATCAGTGTTGCTGGCGAATTTGTGACTTAGATCCTTTAGTCCAACTTGAAATTAATGARTAGTTCCAGAGGAAAAAAAATCCATTTACCCGGTGCTGAAGCAGTCTACCAATCTCAGGAAGAAATCCTCTGAGAAAACAGTTTTCCTCTTCTTTATCTGAAGAGGAATAGCACAAATACTCAAGTAAAGGGTARTTGTTTCATCTCTTTGCAAGCACCAAATGCTATCACCACCAGAGCAGTGTTCTTGGGATTGCAGGGCTTGGGTTTGGCTTTTTTAGTTTGGCTGGGTTTTTTGTTGGTTGGTGGGCTGGTTTATTTTGTAAAACCATCAGCAGGGCGTGGATGGCTGTTCTAGTGACTTTTGCAGTCCTGCATCTCCCAAGAAGCCGCCCTGGCTGAGTGAGGAGCAGCAGCAAAGCCYGGGAGATCAGGGAATGCCCAATCTGGCTCTGGCTGCAGATGGAGCTGGGGCTGAGTGGTCTGGGCTGCACATCAAATGCCATCCCAGCCTGAAGCGGGAGTGAGTCAGGTCTCCCCAGGCARTGCCTACTGGGAAAAGAAACTGTTTAAGCTGTTACTTTATGTTTGAGRGAAAAGGGCAGTTTGCATGTTCTGTGTAAAGAGCAGCATTTCTCCAAACTCAGACTTTTAACAGCGGTGCTTTCTGCAAATAGCCAAACCCAGCCCAAAGCTGCT
>NW_026623300.1:21254-44076 GCF_030028575.1 Malurus melanocephalus
TAAAAAAAAAAAAAAAAAAAAATAAAGGAAAAGTGATCCATCTGCCAGAAACTGTGAGAGAGGAGCAGGATTTTAAAGGTAAGCTATTCAGGTTCAATGGAAGATCAGAGCTGAGGCATTTTGACAGTGAGATTCCGTGTTTCACAGCCTGTGCTGTTTGAGTGGGTGTCTGCGGAAATCTGGAAACTCGTGGAATTGGTCCTAACTATGTTTCTTTGCTTCTTAGATGTCCTTAAGATACCAAATTTGATCGCACTTGTCTTTTAAAGGCTGTTGGATCAGGCAGGAGAGGTGCTTGCATTTCAGCTCTTGATCCTTCTCTCACAGAGGCTGCCCCTGCAGCCCACCACCCCACCCCAAGAAACAACCTTGCACAAAGAGACAACTCAGTGATTTGGGGGTTTCCTTGGTGCTTGATCAGCTCATAATGGCCTTGCAGGAACCATCACCAGTGGTGTGATGGAGGAGGGCAGATAAGAGGCAGTGCTTAAATAGCAGATACTGCTGGAAATTTAGGAGTGTCTTGGGGAAAGCTTCAGGGTGGTGGTAGAATGACACATAGCCCCAATCTATTTTATATGTAGGAATGTGCTAACACTAAAACATTTACATTTTGGAGGAATCTGCTTTGGATAGCWGTAATACTGATGTTCCTACAATAGCAGTTCTCGTTCTCCTAAAAACAAGAACTAAACCAGAGATGAACTGGAGAGAAAACATTCAAATTATACTGTCATCTCTCTGCACCTCWATAYTGAGATGARTTRAAGTAGTGGATGGAAAATTAATAAYAGAAGCKGAGCCTRGCAAAGCTGAGATGGGGGATGTACCTTTCAGAGAACATTATTGGATGCTTTAGTCCTTGCTTCTTTGCTGAGTCGCAGGGAAAGCAGCATCTTAGTTGTTTCAGTGGTCTGAAAAAACCTTCTTAGTCCAGTGACTTYTGAGCATCACCTTTCAGCTGAAAGGGTGTGAATGCAACATTTTTTTCCTGGTGAATATTGAGGCCTGCTCATGTCATTGCTCGTTTCTTTCAGTGTTTACAATAGTATTTAGCATTTGCTATATCTGTTTAATGTTTTTATTCATGTTTGGATGGTAAACAGATTCACAAGCCAATCTTGTGGATTAGTTAATTTCTAAACACCCTTGATGAACTCTCTTTAGAATTCTATTTAACAAACCATAATTAGTCTACCTCTGTGTGCATATACAGCACCTGACAGGCTGCTGAGGCTCTGATGTAAGCCAAGGACACAGGAAGAGCTAAGAGGTTTGATTCCTCTTGAAGCATTACTATGCAGTTTTCCAATGAGGTGATTTCTGAGTAAATAAAAAAAAAAATAATGTCAGCCATGGCTTGCTGCTGAAAAGAAGCAATAGGGTGTATAGCTTAAAGGAGTGCAAGGACCCTGTCTCTGCAACAGGAAATGAAGAAAATGTAATACTTGCATTGCTTTCTTACTATTCTGGGGCAAAACTCTCCTGTTTTCTTATCTGGAAGAAGTGGACAGCAACACTTCTCTTCTCTAATGATATTTTAGCTGTAAACAAACAAGCTGGATATGGACTCCTTAGTTGGTAATATTTTCCTGTGAGCATATTCTTGTTTTGCTCAAGCTCTTGGTCAGAATACAGAGAAAAAAACACTTYTAATTCATCACCACCAAACCCTCTAGAAGGAGAAATGGTCAGATGGGAYAGCTTTGTGCCAGATGCTCTCCTTCAGGAGTTTCAACACCGTTCCTAGTGTCACCATCCAGAGTGGAAGTCAGTGTTTTGCYGATGATGCCACCAGAACTTGTGATTGCCATTTCATGTGGTCTCAATGATCCTGAGTCAATCACAGACTTTCAAAAACACACTCAAGCATCAATTGTATTTCATACATCTGGATACTTTTAAAAGTCATATTAATTAATTCTGCTTGAATCTGTACAGTTTAGACCATCACAATGTCTTAAAAGAGGTGGTTTTAAACTCTCATTTTTCATTTCTATTCAAACACAAAGAAACTACAAAAATGTCCCTGAAGGACTGTATAACAAGTTTTATTTCTTGTAATCAATACCTATTCACACATCCAAAGGAACAGCCATAGAAACATTCCAAGGAGCCAATTACAAATACYCATCCACCCCCCAAGTTTAATTCGATCAGCTTTTAGGTCATTGACTTAAAGGATCTACTTCACTTTTGCACTAATTTTGCTTTAGGAAGCAGGAGTTCTGTGAAGAGGTCTCAGTGTTAATGGCAGTCAGATTTGAGAAGAGCCAGCCCTTGAGTTTAGTCTTGGTTTTGRTTACAGAAATATAGAGCATCTCTGAAATCAAATGTGCCTTATTCTCTCTTACATTAGGGCCACATCAGGAATTTTTTATCAGCCCCTAAAGAAGTTTAACTGGGATTGATTACTGCCACTATGGTAAGATTTTTAAGGAAGGAGAATGCAAATTTAGGAAAACACAGAATTTTTGTGCCTTCTACATGTTAAAAACTTTTTATTAGAACCAACTGCATTGCCGCAAAATAGATTACACCAAGACATTCCACTACACTGTAAGAGCATATTTGCAAAGCAAATGCAAACAATAAGTGATGAATGTGAAACATCTGTAGTCAATTTTAAAAGTACCAAAAAATTATTAGTAGTCTCTGAAAGAGTTACAAAAATTTTTCACTTACAAATTTCTTATTTTGAACATGATTTTTAATGCAATGCATTTGAATATAATACATAATGCATTATGTTTATAATTCTTTTGGCTTTKCATTTGCCTTCTTTGTTTATGAAAGTTTCTGGAAAGGGAAAATAAAGATGCAGGGGTATTATTGTCTGGAGAGGAAAACTAATCACAAAGCAAAACATCACTTGAAATCTTCACTGCGAGAAAAAGGTAGGAGGGAGTTATTTGAATAATTCTGACTGGCTCATGCTCTTACAAAGCAACCCATAAACCATGCTTTGCCCTTGCATATTTTGTTATGAAGGTGTCAATATTCCTTTCCCTAATAAGAAAAATAGAAAGCTAAAATGGAAAGTGCRCTTGTAGCTTGAATTATAAAATTTTATCTGAATTCACTTCTACCATTGCAAAGGGAATGCAAGCCTATGAAGAATCTTGATTTATACAGAAAATCTTCYTGTGCCTGTGTTAATGAATAAATTTCTTGTAAACTATGGAAAACTGGGTCTTCTTGAAAAAAAAGAACACCTCCACACAAGTGAGTTTTGAATGTTATTCTGACATGCAGGTACAGTTCCATAATATGTCCTTAATTGGAGGTATCTCAGTGGACAGTTTTAATCCAGTTCAACAAAACCATAGGTGGTCATTTTTCTTCTAATTATGAAAAAATAAATGACAAAAAATATTCCACTATATAAACAGAATAAACATTAGGTTTAGTCTGTTTTATCTTTATTTGATCTTTGCTTCTCTAAATTTTTAGTTTACAATTTCATTATTAATAGACTAGCTCAGAGATTCACACCTAATTAATGTTTGGTTAAACACCATTTAAATGACTATTTTTTGTTTCTTTAGAAGTCAATTCTAATGCCATAGTTTCATATACACCTAAATTGGCATGAAATGCCTGTATGCCTAAATGGAGCAGTTCCTCTTTGGAGGTTAGCATCACATAAATAAAAAAAAATGAATAAATAAATAAATCTGTCTGGTTTAGCTTCGAGCCCAGATAATTTCCTGACCCATTTCATTGGGCAGGCCCAGCAGTGTTAATGTCAGTATTAATGCTCAGAGGCAGAGCAGGGCTCCATCTTTAGGCAACAATTTCATGGGCAACACATCCCAGGGAAGTGTGGGAATTCTAGTGGGAACTGTTGCCAGCAAACACAAATTTCCCATCACTGATTTTGTTATTGCTGAAAAGGACAGGAACTCTTATGCAAATCACTCAAGTGAAAACCATTTYTACTCCCTCCCATACTCATAATGTGTGCCACACAAAGTCCAGAACTGAGGTATTTTTTGACTCCCACACGCCTGTTCGTTCTGCCCTGTGTTCCACATTAAGCAGCTCAATTGGCTGAGCAGACAAATGGAGGGTATTACTGCACTGCCCCCCATTTTAAAATTTTTTTCCCCCTTGGATTTTTCATAGGGATTGCAAAAGACACATTCTTGACACCCAGACATTTCACATCCCGATTTCAAGCCTTCACTTCAAAGCACAGAAGCTTTCCAGCATAGTGTAAAGCACTGTATTTTTGTCCCCTAAAAGTAGGCTGAACTATTTTAAATGAAACTTAAAGGAAAAAGAAATCAGCCTGAGGTAGACATGCAACATAGAAAATTTCAGTCTGAGCAGCTTAAATTTGTCTGCTGTTGTTTCTAGACTAATTTAGGCCACAAAGGATGCAATCTGTGTATGGAAAATTAATTTAGAGAGAACACAGACTTTTTATAAACTCCCTATGTTCTTATATATCCCGAATTTAGTGTACTGAAATGCAATTCTTACTGTGGGAAGTTTCCAGCAACGTTAGTTAATGTTTTTCCAGGTGGGTCTTACACTGATCAGRCAAAATGTAATCCCAGTTCACAGTGCACACAGAAGTGGGGTGTGATAGCTGGGTAAGATTGATATTTTAAACATTTAGCAGACACAGCAGAAGCCTATCTTCCAGCAGACACTCAAAGGTCTCAGAAATCTGGTAAAAATTATCAAAATACAGGTTGATAACACATTTTAATATAATTTCAGACTTTTCTTTTTTCATGGTTCCCTATGCTTATGTAAGGGCACAACTTTCTTAATTTTTTTTTAAGTATTAAAATTTTTATTCACTATAAGTGGTACAGCATTCACAACAGCAGCTTAATTATGTGCAGTTAGAAAGATRTATTAGTTTCTTATGGGTATACTGAAAAGTGAAAAACAATTATCAAAACATCAGACTGTTTCTTAATATCACAAAATTTACAAAATCTAATTGAAAAAGAACCATGGAAATGCTTTAGCTAAAGAARGAGAAGGAGATTTAGTGTTAAATATTGTGCATCTTTAGTACACCTAAAGGGAGTACTTAACATTATCACACTGTACTTGTTTAAACAAGGTTATAGTTCCCACAACAATTATAATTATTTTTTTGTTATATACAGGTAACATTTCTGAACTACTGCACTTGTCATTGTTATAGCTTCATATGATCAAGCAAGGCAGTATCAAAGGCACTTGGATTTTTCTTGTTTCTCAACAATTTCAACTTGATACCTACTTAAAAGAAAATAAGCTCATTAAATAAATCTCTTGAAAGTTTGAACCTCAAAAACTCTTTCAAGTGTAGATACATGATWCAATGTTATCTGTATGGTGATACAGAAATATATAGAAACATGTAATGAAAATTGTACATAAATACACTTTCTAATATTCTAATGTTTATGGTCCCTAGAGTAATTAACAACCACTGGATTTTGCATTGTATGTAACAGGTGTAGAAAATGAAAACTTAAAATGAGGACTAAAATTCTCTTCAGATCCTACTTCTCTGGTAATTGGCAATTTCACTGTTTTCACTGCTTCCTCATCATTTACTTCCTAACAGCTTAATTGTTTAATTTGAAATTAATGTCCTTTTGAAGACTCTCTTAAATATCATTCTGTGCAYCAAGTTTCTGAAAACAAAAGAAAAGGAATCTTCAGTATAAAAGGCTCTGACTGCCTTTTTCACTTGGTCTTTTGTGGCTTTCCATAAACCTCAGTGTTGGCCCTTCTTASTAATTGCAAGGTTTTAACTTAATTTTAAAGCTTCTAGAGGGGCAAGTGTTTAAAATGTGCTAATATCTGTCTAGTCTTAGGRGAGCTGGACTTCACTTGGAYACCACTGCAATATGTAAATATCCCYAGTAGGCCTTACTTATAATGTTTTGGTGGGAATCAAAGGTAAAGATGCCTCAAGATCTCTCCCCGTCCTCACAAAATGTTCATTTTACAGCAATCCTCTGGATTTTCCAGTGCCCAGCTGATGGAATACGAGTATTAGAGAGTTGGCCAATATTCAACATACAACTTGTGGATTATTAGCATCCCTAAGGTCACAAAGGGACAAGTTATCCTGCTGAAATGCTCTTTCTAATGAGAAAAAAGGAGCAGRAAAACATTCAGGGTGGGGAAAGATSCTTGTGCATTTTTCCTGTTGGTTGTCAGYTGGTACCTCAGGGGAAGCAGTACCTTTATCTGATCCTCACAGCCAGGCAAGCTGCAGTTATTGCAGTGCAGATTGCTCTGGAAGGCTGCAAACTTTAACAGCTTATTTTTAGAGATAACAYGAGATGCTTCCTGTTCATTAAACTGTGGAAGAGTTACTAAAGTTAATAGTTGTAGTTACCTCTGCTGAAATCATTATGCAAATTCAGTGACAGGGATGCAATTTACTTATTGTGACAAACTGATATTGTCCTAGGATATGTTCAAAACTGTTCTTACTGTAAAAACTGCACTAAATCTGTAAGAAGCAATTTCCCRTTGCCTACTGCAATAACAATACTTGCAAATTGGTTTTATTATAATGTAACTGTGTGTGTTATTTAAAGAGGTAAATAGCTACTGGTAAGGTGAGGAAAATCTAAGCTGCAGTGCCAGGCAAAATGCAGTTGGTATGAGGTTAAGAGATTAAGGTTTTCTGTTGTATAAAAATAATAGAGCTAATACAACAATATTAGGTTCTTTATTGCTATTAGTATGRAGATAGATAAAGAGCAGGGCATTAGTGTATTCTTACAGTATACAGCTTTGGGCCTTAAAAGATTATTCTTYAGATGACATTAACTGGAGCAAAAGCTGAGCCCTCATCAGCAGGAATGATGTAAATCAGAAGTCAGTTCACTGCTGCTGTGAATCTCCTGAATTAGAAAAGGAATTCAGTCCTTAAAGAACTCATGCTTTGGTAACACCTAAAYGGTGCTTTGATTCCATTTTCATGTATTTTTCTGTTCCAATCCACAAACATTTCAAACCTACCTGGTCACCAACTCTCCACCTTTATCATTTATCCAACATTACTCCATGAACGCTCTCCACCGCTTGGTTCGTAAAGCACGGGGTGATTTTGTAASTCCATGATAATGGGGTGTGGCTGCAGGAAACTGGAGGGAGTGGCTTCTCAGAGGGACTGCCCGGTGGAACTTTGAGTTGTTAGAGATTTCAGGATGCTTCTGAGATCAGAGCATGTGCCCTGCAGTCAGCCTGTACATCGACAGAATGAGCAGCAGGGCTGTCGCTGGCTTTATTGCCAGTAAGCTGACTCTGGTGATGGAGAGGTGAACCAGATTTATGTCTCTATGTCTTTTTTTAGGTGCCATGCTTATGGCTGAATTTTGGAAGCAGGAAATAGTTTTTCCTCCCTCCCTTTGAATTTCCTTGTTTTTCAGCTAACTCCGAATGYGTGCTACTGTTGCGTGCACCTACTTTCCTCTGTCTTTGATCCTTTTATATGTGCTCCATTAAAGTTATCTTTAGATTTGTTTGTTTGTCTCTGACTCAGACATCAGTCAGCAGCATTGCCTTTGATGGCTGGATCACTCTGACATTCGTGAAAATACAGTAATTTTTCCACAGGGAGGCACCAGTCTTCTGATTTGCTTTTCCAAATTATATGGCCTCTCTCTGGGCGATGTTACAGAGGGCGTGCAGCAATCTCTGGCTRCAGCACTGGTTTCTGGGCTTATCAAAAACAAAACCCACATTTTCAAAGCTCTGGACTAGTTGGAAAGAGGCATGAAAATTTCATTAGTGATTTTCTTTTTTCTCCTCTGATATTCTTGAAGGTTGAAGTCTTACTGTGTTAGTAGCTAACATGTGGGGACTTTGGACAAGTATTTCTGCTGTTCAGAGAGTGTTTCAAGCGACTGTTCTCCAATGACTTCAAGCCAATGAGTTATTTGAAACTAAACAAATTATTTGAATATTGTGATTCGAAATGGACTGCTTTCTGTATGCCAACTTGCACAGGCATAACCTGTAGATGTATGAAAAAGGTATATTAGAGTTGGGAAAAAAAATGCATTTCCTAGCTGGTTTAAAAAAAAAATTAATTGTATCTCAGCAACAGTCTTTGTGTTCATGCTTCACTGAGAGAGTAAGTGCTGTATGTAATAAACTTACCTACTTAAAATCATAACGAGACCATAAAAAAGATTGTTCTATCATAGGGTAGCAATMTCTCATTGCACTGTTCACTTTTAAAAAATAATTTTTGTGGTATGCAGATAAGTCTTTTAAACAGTCAAAAAAGCCTTCAACATCTTCTGCTATTTTAGCTTGCTCTTTATAGTCCAAGAGAAAAAGAGGGGGGAGGGGGAGTAGATGGAGTGATACAATCAATTTTGGGGAATAAAATCATATCTTCTTGCTGGGTTTCAGGAACAGATAATTTCTCATTTACAAATCTGTGCTTCAGGCATAATTCAATAAAATATATAAAGCTTTTGTGGYCTTGAGAGATTTAGTAGTGCAGAAAGTGGATATATTTTTATTGAACCTATCTTTCAGAAAATTACTGAGTAACAGCCATGAGGTGCTGTTTCCTCTTCAGAGCAGAGTTGCAGTTTTATTATAGTAACATCCAATTGTAATGCTCTGTTTAAGGCTATTGAGAAAATTTTGSTCTATTCCCCCTGTTCAGATGCTTTGTTACWAAGTCAAACTGAGGTCTGAAGTTTGTGATAAAAAGGGATTTTAAAAAATATCTCTGAGCATGGGCAAATGTTGATGTATTATGAAAATGACAGATTATTCATCTTTCTTCCCGCTTTTCTAATTTTAACATTATAATTCATCCATCAATTTATATACACCTTGGGTTTGTATCTTTGCACATTAGTCTATGCCAATTACTCTTTGTTCCTAACAATTAGGGCATAATTTCAAATGTTTTTGATTTTTTTTTTTGAGTAAACCTAATTGTTAGAGTTGTGAGGTTATTGTTTTGGTTTTGGGTTTTGGTTGGTTTTAATTTTTTTGTTTGTTTGGGATTTTTTTTTTTTTKCTTTGGGGTTTTTGTTTGCTTGTTTTTGTTGGGTTTTTGTTGTTTGTTGTTTGGTTTTGGGTTGGTTTTTGTTTTGCTGGTTTTGGAGTTTTTCTTTCTTGTTTTCTTTTTTTTTTGTTTTTGTTTTGTTGGGCTTTTTTGCTATCCTTGCTGAATTTCCAGTGAACAGGTAGTAAGACATACTGAGAAAGAGGAGATGAATAAGACAAGAAATTTTTACGTTTCTGAATACCATTCCTTAGGGATCTGAAGTTGGAATTGCAGGCAATAGGAACGGAGTTGCTTCTGTTGTCATTTGCTTTTGGAGATGGGAAATGTTTGCTCCTGGAGATTCTTGGCTGGTACTAAAATCATCTATATGATTTAAAAAAAAAAAAAAAATCAGGTTTATTCAGAAGAACATATCCAAAATACGTTGTTTGGTTGTTCTGTTTTTTGGGGTGGTTTTGGTTTGTTTTATTTCCCCCCTTCTGTAAAATCCTTTAAAAAAATGATTATGATGTTCAGAAAGTTTGTCACATGGTATAAAAAAGCTGCAAAACGCTTTTAGAAAATACCAGTATTCCTTTGGGTATATTTATATCCYGGAGGAATAAAAGGTACAATAAGAATATTCCTAACAAGACCACTTATAAGAAAAATATACTCCTGGAGTGTATTTGCAAAGGAAAAAAAAATACAGAGTTTTTTTTTTTAAAGTTTAGTATTTGCATATTGGAATTCATGACCAGGAGTTGAGAAAGAAACACAGAGGTAAGGATATTCCACATCATTGTAGTTTTAACACAGAGTAATTTTATGACACTTTCTAATTTTAAAGTGTTTTGGTTTTTGATTTGTGGCAAATTCCTTTTCTTTAGACAAACCCTATACCAGTATTACTCCTAGAATAATCTCGAAATCTCCAGGGGTGCCTTTGGTAGCTCAGTGCAAGCTGATGTTTTGATGTTAYGTGCTAAGTGTAGGTTTCCTTCTGGGAAGAATGCTAAGATAYAAGAACACAGTCTGACAGTGAAAATGAATGGTTGTATGAAGATATCTCACTTGTCATGCACTTGGCCGATCTAATGGCAGAGCTATTAGAAAATAACTGGTCCAAATCATTCACATTGGCCTGTTTGCCTGTCCAGAGGCATCCTTACGCACAGAGGAATTCCAGACGAACATGGCAATGATCTCTCTGCTGAAAACARAATCCTTGAACCAGTTCTCCTGTCCAGCTGGAGAGGAATTTGTAATTTGCCCACATAAATAGGCACACATGTTGATTTTGGAAATCTGCCTCCACTTAGCAGGTGTTTAATATTCCAAATGTATTTGCTCAGGTATCCACAAGCAAGAGGGCTTCCAGTGTTACTGCCTATCCATAGGTTAGTGATGGGAAGTGAGCTGAGTTACAAACAGATGCTGAAAAGGAAGTCTTGCAGCTGTCTCAGGCTTGTGAAGATTCTAGAACACATGACTTCAGAGGAATGGCTGAGGGAGCTGGGGTTGTTTAGTCTCAAGAAGAGAAGGTTCATGGGGGACTTCAKGTCTCCCTAAAACTCCCTGAAATAGGCTGTGGTAATGTCTGCCCAGTGTACAGTGAGAGAACCAGAGGAAATGCCCTCAAGCTGAGACAGGGGAGATTCAGATTAAATATTAGAGATTTTTTTCACTGTTAGGGTGGTCAGGCATTGGAATAGGTTCTTCTGAGGGGGTGGTGGAGTCACCATTCCCTGGAGGTGTTGAAAAGGCAGCTGGATCTGGTGCTGGGTGTTTTATAGTGGTTTAGGGGTTACAGTGGCAGCGTTGGGTGGTATGTGGGTGAACTGCATAGCCTTGTAGTTCTCTTCCAGCCTTGATGATTCTATGACTTTGATTRTATTCCCTAATCTTTTTAATTAAAAAAAAAAAAAATATGGTGCCTTCTCCTAGGACAAGGGAAATCACAGCAAGCTGTAGAGCTGGTCCCTGGTGCAGTAATGTGAGAGTTGCTCTGATCTAGGCAGACCACTGGTGGAAAAAAAGGACAGAACAGGGAGACTGTGGCCCAGTATTACACAGACTGAGCTTTTGCTACTGTGCCTCTCCCCAGGGTACCATAGTGTTATATCAAARGTTTAAATTTTAAAGTACTAGTACTTTAAATTTTTACAGTACTAGATCCGTGCCAGGTAATCTAGTGRGGGATAGGTGTGTGTGCTTTTCATCCATATTCCAGCAGAGGAATAAYGCAAACTGTGTTTAAGAATACAACCTCTGTTCTACAAACCATGTTTCAGTAGCTAAAACAGGCCATACAGCTGCTGAAAGGTGGGGGGAAAAATAAAGAGGAACACAACCCGCAGAAATGTAACATTATGCACTGTCATGGCATATCGCTTCACTATTACATCATAAATCTGCAGTTTAGAGGAGATCTGCACCACTGTGCAAAATACTACTGAGAACAGGGAGRGCTTAACCATTAAATTAAATTATTTTAAGGACCAAATCAATAAYTGCTATTCACTTTATTTGCATTAACACTTTGGTGGAAAAAATGGGGTGTAAAATCCATCCTTTGCGTATACAAATTATTTTAAATAGCATTACTCATGAGAAAAATCTCAGCTATGACTTTCAAATAAATTAAATATAGGTAAGATCTTTTGGTGTTGGTGACATGTTTGATGGTGTCTTATTTGAGGCTTCAGTGTTTAATTTCATTGGTTTTTTCTAGGTTTTGCCTGATATATTACAGGTCAAACACCAAGATTGGTTTTAATATGACTGTTCTGCACCATTTCATGTACTCAGTAGGCATGAGGAAATTATGGGCATAAATTAATGAAGAGAGGAGATTACTGTAACRGAGGAAAAATTAGCAGTAAACTAGATAAACCTGGAGAATGGGTATTTGTTCATTTTTTTTTTGTTGTAAATAAAAGATGTCTTCTGCACTCACAATTGATCCAATGCCTTTTTGCTAAGATAAGATGCTCCACTTCACATCTGAAATGCATTCTATGTTAATCATATCACTTGAGATTCATTAAAAGTTGAAGTTTTGTGAAAAGTGGGATAAACTTAGGTGAATTGCCACCRTCAAGCAGAGGTTCCAACAGAAAAGGCTTCATTCATCTGGTTTCATTCCCAAATCTCCTCCAGTAACTCTATTTGTAATCTTCTCTTTAAATGCAAGTCAACTGTGTGTGAAATCCTCCATAACATTGACAGCTATGACTTACAGCTGAATAGGTGAGCACAGCACTGTGCATCTTTTGTATTTGCTAAAGTGGCAGAGATCTCCTGCAACACCCAACGAGTTTATTACCATGCAAACAATCTTCTGCTCGTGGTGAAGCAGATGGATCCTGCCTTGTTTCAATCTCCTCCCTTTCTGCCAATGACAGCAGCCTCATGTTTCCACATGTTGGGTTGCTCCCRAAGGAGGAAGGCAAACAGATTCTGTCGTTGCTGGTGCTGGCACCGCTTTTGTTCCCTTTTGCACGGAACATAACAGTGGATGTGTTGTGCTCAGAAGTATCAGGACCTGTCCCACATGCCCTCCCTTTAAAAATGATGTGATGTTTAGGAGAGAGTCACAGGTTTCAAATAATGGCAATTAACATCCATTTAGAAAGTTGAAAGTGCTGGATTTCCTTTGCTAATGCCGAGGAAGAGTTGTTAGGGAAACAAAAAATATTCCAGCATGTCAAAATACTGTTATCAGGAATCTGTGTCATTTCTGCACATGGGATAAGACATCATCTGCAGACACAGGATTTGTGTGAGGAAGTAAGCCAGGAATTTTTAAGAACAGGTCACGCAAACATCTGCTTGGAGTGTCCAAGGTATGCATTTCATCTCGCCTCAAAGAAAGAGGATGAACTCCGTAATCCCATTGGATGCCTTTGAACTCGGCGCATCTTTGATTTTCACATTGATAGGTACTTCCCTGGAAATATTTTCTTGTTTGAAAKGACAGCTTAATAAAACACAAAGGAAGGTGTTACCCTCTAAATCATAGATATATTTGAAGGACGGACTGATTCACTGGAAAAGATTTTTGGAAGGTCTCCAGCTCTTTACTTTTGCCCATCATAGAACTGCTCTGCTAATTTGGACAATTTGTATTTTATGTCATTTTTTTGTTGAGGGCTATGTGAACAGAGATCCATCTATAATCTCAGTCACATGAGTGGTTGTGACTTCAAAAAAMCCCTGATTTTTTTAGTGGTTTCAGGTGACAATGTCTTTTGGGACAGTCATATAGATTATGTTTCTTTTAAAAATCAGTGACAGTCTTCTTTGGTAGACAAGTATTCCGTTTTCTTTAGGAAAGTTGCATTGTCATAAAAGCTAGTTGGAAATTGATTTTAATAGTGTTGGGGACTTCTTTTTTTGTTTGCTTTTAATCTTCTGAAAATAATGGAGCCCTAACTCAGAGTTTTCTTGGACTAGATGTTRTAAGTCTATGATTTACCCATACAAGTGTGAAACAGAAAATAGTTTTGATTTTGATTCTGAACAGAATTTTTTTTTTATTCTGACAGAATTTTTTTTAGGCAACGACCAAAAGAAGTCTCAAGCTTATGAATATTTAGGAAGATTCCATTTTTTAAATTGTCCTCTATTTTCTTCAAAATTTTATTATCTTTTCAGTAACTCCACAGGTGTGTCAACAGTCAAGAAATCTGATATTTATTCCATTATAACATAATAAAGTAATTATTTTCAGATATTTAGCTTCAGCCTTTGTTTCACAAGAGCAGTGTGACGGTGCTGGCAAATTGCCAGGCCCTTTATCATACTTGGGTTTGAGTTGGCCCATTTGGTGTGAATCTTGCAGATTTTGGGACGATAATGGATTTTCTTTTAATTACTCTATTGAAGAACTGATCTCTTCACACAAGCCTACTCTTAATGTTTTCTTGGGTGGGTTTTTTGTTTTTTTTTTTTTGGTCTGTTTTAATTACTTTCCATTCCTGATGAAGATTGGTGGATGCTGGGTCCATTCCACAGTAAGTGGTCTTGAAAAATATTGCTACGCTTCTAATAGGAACACCTTGTGTAGCCTAATACAAAGTGAGGGTCCCTGGAGAATTTTCCTCTGTCCAAGCTCTGCTCACAAGAAAAACAAGGTTGAAGTTCAGTATTATTTAAGCCACCTGTATCTTTTCTACATTCCAGGCCATTTGTAAGCAGGCTGTAAGGAGCAATTTCAGCAAACAGGGATTAGACTCTCCCAGCTGTCTTGTATCAGTGTGCAAGAGGAATGATAATGCAAGAGAGGATACAAAGGCCACTGTAATTAGAATATTCAGGTGTAAACTTTGTCARGCTTCTTAGCCAGGTTTATTGATGTTTATAGAGAGGAAATTTAAGCTGTGTAAAGAGTGATGCAGTCAGCAAGGGAAGAGTTCATGTGAGGTGATGAAAATAAGTTGCACTCATACAACTTGGATTGTACTTGGATTTTTCAAAACTTGTCAATGGTCAAGCTTAACAGTGAAACCTGAATTTCTCTACCTCTCTTGCATTGGCTGTTTTCAGCATCCTTTGGAAACAATTAAGGAAGTAAAATGGAACAGTCTCTTGCTGCAGGGGTAGAGTATATTAATAGTTAAAAGCTATGCTAGCAAATCATAAAAAGTAAGTTATGTTTTCACTTTCTCTGTAAAGGCAATGCATGTCCTGGTACATCATGGGATTCTATCCTCAAACTAAAGCCTTCCATGTTGTGCTATCTTGTCTGTGTCTGAAATAATTAATTATCTTTTGGAATTACGATGTGTATTGTGATATTCCATTCTTTTCCCTAATTTTTGTAATTATTAAATTCTTAATAAATAGTTTTATCACTGAGCTGAGACTCCCAAAGGCATGATTTCTTCAGTGCTGTGACAAGAGATAATAAAGCCAAAGGCTCAAGCCTGAATTTATTTTTATTTTATCCGCTGCGGTGCTTCTCCAGAACAGGCAAGATTTAAAYTGGTACCACCGAGGTGAGAGGTTGAGTATAATCTGCTCGTTGGGTTTTCTTTGTGCATCTCACCATCTGCTTGCACTTGTTTCATTTTCCCCCTCGTCCTTGGTATTCTGCCTCTGAGAAGCATTTCAAGATTGTACTCCTGTCTCYCTTCATTAACGTGTCAGAGGGTTCTACTGCCAGGACTGAGCAGCATTGTGCATGGCTCACTGGAAATTGTAATTGATTAATTGTAATTAATGGCAGGGTGGGCATCCCAGCATCCCGAGGATGAGCTTTGGCACTCTGTCACTCTGGTGCCACCAAGGGCTACACAGGATTGCAAGGGGTGCAGCCTTGTCACTACCTTGGCATGGGGGGTGCCCTTGGAAGGGATTCTTCTCTAGCTTGATTGCTGATATGAAAACTTGGATTTTGGAGGGCCTTGTTACACCATTTTTTTTCCCATATATATTCCATGTAATGTTTCTACCCAAATGCTACTACAGCAATTGTGATGTTTGCTCTGGATGTCAGTAACTTGGCAATGCTTTATCTAAAGCAGATTATATCCTCACACTGTTGCTTTTTTTCTTGTGGTAGGCTGTAGCATTCCAAATCTTCTTCCTTCTCATTGTCCATTTCATATATTCCCAGACTTTGTCAATTGTAGCATTTTAAAAAGTTGGTTTGCTTTTTTTTTTAACTGTTTTCCTTATGTTTTAGATTATTTTTACCAGGCACCAAGAAGTACCTAGGGTTGGTTAAGGACAGACAATCTGGACTGAGGTTTTCTATTTTTTTTCCAGCCCCAAAAGCAAAAGTTACCAACTCAGAAGCTTTGTGGCAAAATGGTCAGAATCCTAACACTCTTTGCCTTAGGTGTGCTTTGAGACCCACTAAGGATTTTATCCCTTGTTTTTATCCTTGGTGGCTGTTGCCAGTTTATATCTCTGTGAGGTGCCACTGACACTTGGAGCCTGAGTCATAGCTGGAATCCCTGACTGCTCTGTGTCTCTGGGGCTCTGTTTGAGTCACACAGTAAAGACTTTATTCCACCAGTGACACAACTCCAGCAATAGAGAGCAATGCTGGCCTGGAAATGGCAGCAGCCTGCTCTCCTCGAAGGAATTGGGTTTGCCCTTGGTTGCCTCATTGCAAAAGCAAAGTTTGTACAAAACTATTTGGTTTGGCAAAAGGTTTTTTTCAAGTTAACAATTCTTTGGCTGGTTTACAAAATTCATTTGCCAGCAGAAGAAAAAAAATCAAGCTAACACAGAAGTGTCATGCTTTTCTTCTGAATAAGACTAAAAATAGATCTACACTAATAGATACAGTTTAGAAGTCTTTTTGATTTTGTGAGTAAACTAGCATGGAGATAAGCCTAGTTTTCTCAAATAAATTGCCATCAATGTTTCAGAGGGATACATGAATAAATTATGCCTAATTAGCATCATATTTGTGTATATTAAGCCAGTTACTTAATATTAAACATCAGAACTAAGTAATTTTAAATAACCATCTGCTTTCATACATTAAATCACAGTACTGTTTCTGTAAGTAACGCTATTCTGTTCGTCTCCCAGGTGAGATAATAAAGCAAAAAAATGAATATGTCTACATGTGAGTCCATCACCAAAGAAAAACAAAATGCTAATGAGTATTGAGGAAACAGGTAATTAATGAGTGTTGTAAATGATAGGATATTCAGCCCTTAAAGGGCTGARCAAACAAAAATTTAAGAATCTGAAAACACTGAGGTAAGCTTGCCCCTGTTGGTACATAACCTCTCATGTCTGTTATGCCAAATATTTCCTGTGTGGCCTTTTAATGATACAAAAATGGCATCCACTTCCCTGACAGGYTGTAAATTATCCTGAATATAGAATCACAGAATCATTTAGGTTGGAAAAGACCTTTGAGAGCATTGAATCCAACCATTAACCCGGTACTGCCAAGTCCACCACTAAGCCATGTCCTGAAGTGCCACATGTACACATCTTTTAAATGTCTCCAGGGATGGGGAYTTAAGCACTTCCCTGGACAGCCTATTCCAATGCTTGACAATATTTCCAGTGAAAAGAATTTTCCTAATATCTAATTTAAACTTTCCCTGGTACAATTTGAAGCCATTTCCTCTTGTCTTATCACTTGTTAACTGGAAGAAGAGTCTGTCACCCACCCTGCTACAACATCCTCTCAGGTACTTGTAGAGAGTGATAAGGTGAGGCTTTGAACTATTCCAGGGAWAGAATCTCAAAGACTCTTTCCTCTCCACTGTGTTGTATTTTCAGCAGACATGGGTTAAGTTGAAGTCACTCCTGAGTGCCCAAAAGGTCCCAAAAGCCTTAAGATTTTTGAAAAAGGAACACAAAACGAAGCCATTTGACATCACTGCTGTGAACTCATTCTGTGAGAGGAAAGTCTAATTTCTCACCGGACTTCAGCAAACAGAATTTTACCCCACATCTTTCCCGAGCAAAAGAAGGAGGAGGAGGGGAGGTACTTTAGTCAGAAAAGAACAAATTTAGAATTGGAAACTGGTGGATTGCAACAGTGAAATCCGAGCTTGTAACACCTTAAAGACTTGTAATTTTTTAAGAAGTCTGTTATTCAACTACATCTTCAGGCTGGGAAAGTCATTGGATTTCTCTCCAACCCCTATTGATAAACCCATAAGATAACAAGGTAAAGCTGAAAAGACCTGTCAGCTCATGTTGTTCATCTCTCTGCATCTCTCAGTGCTCCACCTTACTGTCTGCATTTTTAGCACTTTGCAAAGGCCAGGATTCAGTGTGTCACTGAGCTCTCTTGAAAAAAACATTGCGGAGTCTAAAATGTATAATCCGCTGTGTGGCTGCAGCAGGGCTTGATTCTGACCAGTCTCTGGTTTAACAATGAACCCCCTCTCTGATTTTTCAAATAAATTTTCATGCAAGGAGAGGCAGAACAATGCAAATACATCACATTTTAAAAATAAGACCAAATTGTATAAAATTCAATACTGTTGTTATATCTATTCTTTCCAAAAGTTCRTTTGAATGTGTCATCAGCAGGCAAGTACTTCTTAGTATGATTACCTCTTCTGTTTATTTCTTGTCTCTTGGTTCTTCTTTTTGAGGAAGATGGATTTAAAGAAAAAAAAAATCAGTTGCAATTTTACTGATGGTATACTAGAGGGATCCTGTGAGGATTAACAG
This sequence comes from Malurus melanocephalus, assembly GCF_030028575.1. Classification (NCBI taxonomy): domain Eukaryota; kingdom Metazoa; phylum Chordata; class Aves; order Passeriformes; family Maluridae; genus Malurus; species Malurus melanocephalus. The sequence continues at coordinate 39,409 of NW_026623300.1, forward strand.
CTCATTTTTGCTTTTAAGTCAGGTTTCAGGATGCATTTTTCCTCATTATTCTGAGTAGTTCAAATCAGCAAGCGTTGTCATTGTTGCCATCATTATCATTATTATTTCACAGTAAAGATCACATTGAATAGCATAATAAAAGGTCAACTACTTCATTTCCTCTACAGCTATGCTCCAAGTGCTTCCATAATTTTCCTTCAAAACMAAGTGGGCGTTACTTTAAAACCTCCATGCTCTGCAGGTCGTTCTGTAAAAACATTAATCTTTGTTTCAGAAGAATGCTATTTATTTCTTGATGCTTTTACAATAAATCTAAATAAATAAACATTGCAAAATGTTTTTGCATAACCTGTATCTTCAATAAAAAGGTAGATCTGATAGGAGATGACCCACATGAATACACAGATGGTTAGAGAAATTTGCTTCATGAAAACAAAACAAAGTAATGGATTCTCTCCTTCTAGGATATTGAGTAGATAAGTCAAAGATGTGGGTTTTTTTAAAATGGAAGGTACTTTCTGAGTAATCTGAGAGCTAAACATGAGATTAAATAAAATTACTCCAGCAGAGTTCTTTGGAAAAATTAGAAGAAATGGGAAAAAATGGCTCAGAGAGCCAAAAGGATTCAGCAAGACTAAGAGGGGGGAAAAAAAAGGTGTACTGCCAGCCTGTCAATCTTGAAATCAACTTGAGACAGTTCRAGAGACCCAAACAGCTTTTCTGCATTTAGATTGGATTTAGCAGGGCAGCCAGCAAGGCAGGGAGATCTCCTTGCTTTGGCCACTCAGGGCCACMACAGGATTTCAATGACAACAAACACACCTGAGAGACATTTCCTGCCTTGGGTGTGGCACTGAAAGTTTGATTGGTTATCACTGATGGATTCTGCTGTTCTGCACACTTTGCTGCTGCTCCCTGTGTCTGCTGCAACCTCCCATTTCCTCCTCGYTTTTCAATGTCCACAACAAAACCACAAAATAAAGCTTAATAATATTTGTTTCTATCAAAATCAAGAGTCTCTCACACAATCTGAAATGCTGTGAATAGTACAGCCAGTTGGGGATTTTGCTATCCTTGACACTTAAATTGTGCTCTGTTTTTGAAGATGGAGTATTTAAGAGACCAACAGAAGAATTAAAATGCAGTAGAACTTTTCATTTCTATTTTACTTTTCCCCCTCAATGTGCTATCTCTAGTAGGTTTGTAAAGGTCACACAGCTCATTTCGCAGCAGGGTGGAGGAGGGGGAGTCATTGTGGAGAAGGGATTTGGACTGGTACAGTACACAGAAGGAMAGGAAGATGGGGTGTGGGGTTTTGGTGGTGGGTGGTGGATGTCATGGATTGCTCTGGTAACACTTTGGTGTTACTTTACCCATAGCTTCAGCTAAATTCAGACAACAGCACATCAAGCTATAAGGAAATATTAAACCAAAGAGGCCTAGAAAATGGTATTTGTGTTAAATGGTAATATATAAGATGATAGGGTTCAATTACAGAGTTGGTGCTGTAGCTGATAYTATTTTTTTTTTACTTAGTAGTGTATAAGTATCTTCCTAAACCCTTCAAAGTTTCCCAACAGCATAAGCAGCATTTAAGTTAGTGATAAAAGCAGAAAGTGTCAGAATTTCAATACAAGTCAAGGTCAGCACGTTTCTATTTCAAATCAGTCCTTTTAGAGCATACCCAGTATAATCACCTTGCAGTGATGAACCTTTGTGAGAGAACTGAGACTTTCCCACATAACATTTGCCCACCTTTTGGAAGCAAAATTCTCCAGAAGACTTTCAYTGTACCGTGGCTAGTCAACAAGTCCTAATTTCAAGCTGTATTGCTTTTAATAATTAAAATTCAGGGGTTTTTTTGTGTAGTATGGGTGATGAAATGCATAACGTAATCTATTAGATAATGGAATTTCCCTCTTTGTTTTACCTTCACCACTCCAGTTATGTGTTAGAAAAGTGATTTGTGATACACAATCTGATATCCTGAAAAAAATTTTGAAATCTCTAACTAAAGCAACTGAGTAGATTTTTAATCTTAGAGTCCTTTTACAAGTCACAGACTACAAAAAAGGGGRAAAAATGGCCAGAACTTTATATAGTCTTTTTCTGGATTAGATTGATACAAAAAAATAACTTTACCCCTTTTCTCTAATCCTTAAATTGCACAGATACGCACACAGCTTTAATTCTTAGACTGGTTTCCAAATGGCACCATTATGTACAGGGGCAAGACCCTCAGAGATGTTAAAAAATGAGTTTGAATTRCACAGAAATGCATCTAAGGATCTGTGTCAAGGTGCCTTGAAATACTGAGACCAAAACACCATCTGGTTCTATCAAAAACTAATGTGTTAGACAAGTCAAGCAGTTCTGAAAAATCAGGCCACTTAGTGCTCAATATGTAACATGCTGAGCAACTCCTGCCCTTCAGGATCAAGCTGCTTTGAAAAAACTAAGTTTGAAATGTTGGACATAATTAATTTTCTGCTACAATTAATTTGAGGCCAAACAATAGAATGCAGTGGCAGATCCAGGCTTTAGCTGGATGCTAAGGACATCCTTGCTTTGAAATGTAATACGCCTGAAGAAAGAGATGGTCCCAMACTCTTTGTTCCTTATGAGAATTTAAATATTTAATGTGTGAGAATGTAGAATTACATTTTAAAKCTATGTAGTGAATATGGCTATCTAAGCCACTCTTATTACATATTTCTTTGCTAAATTTGTTCTTCAGAAATCCTTTTGATGATTTATTTCCCATGTCAACAGCCATTACAGGGAACATTACTGAAACATTTCATGTTATTGTTAATTTTTCATTAGCTTTTATTATTTTAAATTGATATACTGTTGCTAAACCTCCCCCCACACTTTATTAATCAAAACTCCTAATGTAGTAAAACCGCATGGTATAATTTCTGCTGAGCTATTTGTTTGCCAGTGTTTTGTTTACATTTATCCTTATCCAAGGTCATAAATAATGAATGTTTCTCTCAGTAGGCCTTTGCAGCCTAGTCCTGAAATCCCTGAGGTCTGTGGTGAAAGGCTGCTGAGATCCTAAATGTGATATCACCCAGTSTACTGTTTCTTTTGAAAGATTTTTGTTTATACCATCTTCAGCATCACTGTTTGTGACTTTCAATGGGCCATTCGTGTTTGCAGGCACCCTCCAAAAGACAGTCAGAGGCAAATGGAAGCCTGGAAATGGAAATGCTGGCAGTCACCATCTCATCATGATGAGTTCTCTCATCACACGCATGAAGTTTTTCGGTTGTGCTCATTTTTGTTCCTCCTTGCCTTGCCTGCAGAAAAAGACATTTCTCAATACAAATCCAAATACAAAGAAGATGACAATTTTCAGCAGTGCTTAGTGCTTGTTTGTAGGGCTTGCAGAACAGCCCCTGTGCATATTCATAGCTYTGGTACATTTTACCTGTGTGCCAGAAATAGCTGCTCCCCACAGCTGTACTGGGGTCYGGAAACTTTTCAAACCATAATGCATTGAAAATGTAGGGGGCAAGTAAAGAATAAGAATCAACCCTCCCACGCACTGCACCACCTCAGGGATCTRCCAGGTATAGATAGACCATGGGTATTTACAATCAGCAGCATTTCCTTGTTAAACTGTTCCTAATGCATACAACACTCAAAAMATGCTCCCCTTTTTCTGAACACAAAAGCCACGTGTGAGCTGTTCAACACCTGCTACAAATGCACTCATCCCTACCTTGTTCAGCCAGGCTAGAAAAGCTGCACAGATCAATTATTGTGATTTCCTCCTGTTCAGAAGTGTTAACTGTAGCAGCCCTGCTTCAGACAGAGGAGTGCAGTATGAACGGGCAACGAGGGACATCCATAATGGTCACCAATGGGGTTACTGCAATGTCAGTACTAAAGAGTGGAGACTTTCAAGTTCTTTTGGCATCTGAAACTGATGTCATTATCTTATTTACCAATGGGATAAAAAATTCTAAATACCAACCTGTTTCRTGGCAAGTTGTTCCATCAGTGCCATACTTCTTGAAGTACCATACCTTATGTATTAATATCATACACTCAAGCTGCCTACAAAAAGAAAACAAACCAACGGATTCTCCTCAAAGTAAAAATTAGTTTCTAAAATGTCTCCTTTGAAGGAAYTTAGTTTAAACCAGAAAAATTTCAATAGATTAATGAGGTAGAGCTTATGGTCTGGCTTTTCTCCTCAGTCTTAAGAACTCGCCCCCATGCTTTCACTAATTCATCTGCAGTCTCATAGCATTGGGGGACCATACTACAAAAAACTGAGGACTGTTCCAGGATCCAGCGTTCATTATGCCTGGTGCAACTGGAACTCCTCACCATTAATTAACACCAGTAGAGGAATAACCTGGCTTGATCTTCACAGGTCAAACAAGCAGCCCTCATCCTGGCCAGCAGCAGCTCAGCTCTGTGTCAGGAGGTGGTGGTSATTTCCTCCCAGGGCCAGGATTAATGCTAGACCTGGGGTGGGGGGGAAATTGGAGCAAAATATATTGTAGCTGGTAACAGAAGCACTCCTTTTGCTTCAGTACTGGCTGTAAAAATAACTCCTTTGCAAACACTGAGATGCTTGAAAAATGCACTGGTTATTAGAGCATAATTTCTAATTACCACATCGCTGAGTGAAATGTGTTTCAGATTCCA
>NW_026623300.1:44143-88217 GCF_030028575.1 Malurus melanocephalus
AATGCCTTGGAATTGCTGCTTAGGCATATGGGTGAATAAACTCATCGCTACCTCTGGCACGGCACAGCAAGACAGGAGCGCAGCGGCTGCTGCTGTGCACTGATCCCAAGTGGAATGTTGAAAGTGAAACACAGATGAAAAGGAGAGTGGGGTGGATGGAGAAGAAAAGGAGAGACAAATACCAAAGAACTTCGCTTGGAGGGACAGGAGGGCTTGACTAGAATTTTTCTCTGGRTGTCTTGTTTACTGAATGTAAATGCCTGAAGTTGTTCAAAAGAACTTCCCTTCTTTTCAAAGGATTTTAATGTATCTCACACAGTACTTGAAAAAACACCTTGGAACACAGTTTGTTTTCTCTGTGTGTTTTAGGAAGTGATTGATGCTGCTTACAGGACTTCATTAACCTCTTCCCTATTTCTTCTTGTGTTTTGTTCAGTTTTGTTATAAATGGTTGGATTWTAAGTAACTTGCTCCAGGTTATTTTGAAATGTTGCTCCCTGCCAACGGCACCTTCATTCTGCCTCCAAGCAGGTTCATTAAAATCTCAGTGGAGTAGCATGCATTTTATTTGGCATTAACTCTAGCACAGCTCCTGAAACAGCAGTTTCTGATTGATCTTGAAAGCTACTTTGGTTTTGGCTTTCCTGCAAACCCCTCCGGTGCACCTTGTACCTTCTAACAGCGTTCACCACAGACAGCTTTTCAAACAGTTTAAACCCTTGGAAAGCTATTGCTACTTTAAGCTTTAGTGAGTTTTGGGTTCTTTTTCTTTTTCCTTTTCTCTTTTTTTCTTTAAAATCTGAGGATAGAATGGTATAAAACTGTAGCAAACAATCATATTTTCTGTCTGCTTGTCACCTCCTTTCACCACATCTTTCCCATTCTTGTAACTGTAATAGTTCTTTCCCCTGCAAATTAACATGATTTGTCAGTTGTTTTCCTTTCAGCTATAACAACTTCTTTAAATTCCATGTTAATGTCCAACATCTGATTAGTTATAAATCAGGGGAAAAATTCATTTTACTATTTTAACACAAAGTACAATTGCAGTTACTTTCTCACCCACTCCTCCCCCCAGCTTTGGATATTTGTTAAAACAACTGCAAGTAAAATCTCTAAATCATGAGTATCTCCTTGTATTTGCAGAGAAATGAGTGTTCATATTTCTGTCTGGCATAAGTAAGTCTTAAATTATAGCTATTTTCCAGCAATGAGATGCTTCATCTCTTTTATGGCTTTGTCTCAAGGACTGTATCGGGACGTGAAGTGCTGCCTGGTTCTGTGTTCTTTCTACTGATGAAGTGAAAGTTATTCAGAAAACCCAATTACTGCTTTGGTAATGTCTTCTCCAAGTGACATGGCATTATTGGAGAACTGCTTCTTTATTCTGGCCACTCTAATTATATTTATTAATTACAGGCATACCTAAAATCCTTATCCTGGGCTAGGACTAAATTGTACTAGGTTTATGGAAGTATTTACAAAACAAGGAGTTCCTGCTCAAATGGCTCCAGATTTAAAATTAGGCAGAGGGCAGCAAGGAAATATTTGCAGAGTCAGGCAAAAAAAAAGACAATATTGACTGGTTTGGATGAAAGAGGTCACAATATAATGGAGCTTACAGAACTTCACCCTTCTAAAAATGTCAAAGTTTGTAGGGGTGATTTAAAGCTTTTTTTAAGGCTTAGAAGAGAATTAAAGGGTTTTTAACAAGGATGTTCGGTTCAGTCTGACCATCTTTCTCCTCCAGCAGGATAAGGTGGTGACTGAAACTTTCAGACAGATAAAAATGTTAATCTAAACCCACATTTTACCAGATTGTCAGTCTGAAACTACAAGGACTTTCTGAATATGTTTGTCTCCACATGGAAGAGCACCAAAAATTAKACTTCATTGCTTACTGCATGTGTTTCATATGCTGCATTTTTATCTGTTAGGGAATCCACTCTGCCTGCCTCTGTTTCCCACCTGGCAGATGTCCACCTTAAAGAACWCGGATGAAAACATTTTCATTTGGCCTTCTCTCAGTGCTTTCCACAGACAAATAGAAGTTATTGGGAAATACTTTCTGCTGCCCAGGATTTTTCAATGCTCGGTTACACTACATGACTTTTAATATAAGATTGCCTGGAACCAACCTTTATAATAACATTACCATCCTTTTTTTTCCTTTGATGTCACACTAAGACATTCACCATGTTTTTGAGTAGGAATATGGTATAATATCAGTTTTTAAAAAATGTTTGATGTTGCATTTGCAGTGCTTCCTTTTCTGCCACTTTGGAATGGCATTCAGCTTTCAGCAACGAGGGAATTTAATTCCCATCTCTCAATTCCAATACCCATGTTTAAATTTTTCAGACTGCCATGTGTGTTAGTGCTCTATTTTGCTTCAGAGTTCTGCATTCTGTGAGTTTTTAAGCTGTGAAACTCAATACCAGCATTCTCAAAGACCATCTTACCACCGTTCTCTTTCCCCCTTTCTGTTTCCTTTGCATCTTTCCACTCAACTTGGCTATTTTTGGGCCTTTTTCTCTGAGTATGAACCTGGGATCATACTGAGAAGCATTATGACAAGCCCCAAACACCCCCAATGAGGTTACTAAGGATCCTGCAGATTTCCAAGCAGGCTGTTCCAAGCCTGGCTGAGCTCAGTCCCTCTTCTCCATGGCTATGAAGCAGTTATGTACTTCAATTTCCCCAGGACTCTGATAGCATTAAGGATTATTGATATTCTCTGGAACTATGTGTTCACTTAAGACCCTTTGCAGCTTCTTCTCCTTCTCCTTCTTGCCTTAAAGCCCTTCCCTGTGTGATTTCCCTGCGTGTTCCACTCTCAGCCACCCACTGTCATGTATTAAGAGTGCTCATGCACATGGAGGAAGGGTTATTTTATCTCCCTTTTGTGATGATGGTTGTTTCAACACTGGATTGCTCTCTCTTGCTCTGCTTCCATRTTTCTTCACTTTTATGTGATGTGGCTTTTGGCATTTGACTAAAATAAAGCTTTTGTGAGATCTGAARGAGTGGAAATGTCACAATGGAAATTAAGATAATGTAATTAATCCTTTAAAAAGCCTTATTTATGTGGTTAAACAATGAATGCTCAAAGGCTGTCCATATCAGTGCTACATAATGCCATTTAGGTTTGTTGTATTTTGCCCTTTTGTAACAGAAAATTTGGGCTTTATCTACTATATATACACATGAATCTATGGATTATACCATGCATAATAATGTCAGCACATATCGTGATATTTAAAAAATCACACATCTATCAAAGGCTGTAAATCCAACCAAGATATGCTTGCAGCTCACCAAAAGAAAAAAAAAAAAGAAAAAGAGCTCATATTCCAATTCTCTTTACAGGCTCTTCAGAGTGCAATACAATTATAAACGAAGAAACATCTTTTTTAATCAATAACTTGATGTAGACTAGCAATTGCAACAGAATAGAAAGAATAAATTCTTATTCCTCCAATTGCTTGGATTGCTTCTAATGATAAAAAGACAAACAATGCACATTCATGGAATTACCTTATTTAAGGAGAAGAGTTTTACACATTCAGGCACAACATGCTGCAYTAGGAAAGTGCAATAAAGCTAAAAGGATGTTAAAAAACATTCATTTATTCTTTTTTGGCTTTGTGGTAGAGCATACTTTCAGAAAATGAGCCCTGGTCTGTTGGCTTTGYTGTGATACGGTAATGAACTGCTCTGTGTCCAGCTGCAGAGGCCACATGGGGTGGCAATTCCTTCTCTAGATGAGCAGAGCAATGGAAGGAAATGGGAAGGAAGGTGAAACCCCTCTGGGTTTGGTCTTGGTACAGCACAGACYCGCCTGGCAAAATATCTGACAGCCATGAAAGAAAGCACCGTAACACACAAACTTTTCATTGTGCTTCATTGGCTGTGATATGCACCTGGCTCTGTAGCATCCATTTGTGAGCAGATGCTCCAAAAAACTCATTGCTTGTTTATCTGTTCTAGCATATATGTGAAGTATGAAAGCAGAGATGAGGATGGTTATGGATTTTTACAGCATGCTATGACTTTCTGGCAGCAGCAAGACCATTTGCACATACTATTGGAATGAGGAAATCAAATTTTAACCTCTAATGYCTATTTAAATGTAGTTAGCACATAAGTAAACAGCTGTGCTTATTAGAAGATCCAGAATGCAATAMTAATAATAAAATAATACAATTCRAAATTCACCCTTCCRAAGTGCTCCTCTGAGATGAATTCTCATGGCTCCCAGCAAAGGAAGTGAGAGTCAGAGCTTCCCATCTTCACGAATCAGGCCCAATGAGAACAATATGTTTGTTCTTTGAGATTGTTCAGTAATCTTTACTACCCAGAAAATGCAGATTCCCAGCTGTTGCACATCATCTCGCAGCAATAACACACTGTGATATTTAAATCTTACAGTTACGTTTGTAAAAGTGATACTGAGTATATTTGAAAGTTGTCAGTAAATAAACATCTGAGTGTTTAGCTTAACTTCTTTATTGGTATATTTACTTGGGAACTTCGTAATAGTGATCAACATTTCAGAAAAGTCAGCTAGCAAAGGTGATTGGAAAAGAGTTTCCTGTATATTTGTGTGAGTAACTATGCGTGGTGTTTCTGTTCTGGTTGAGCTGTAATGGSAAATCAGGAGGCTTGTTCCCAAGCTGGGGGAGCTGCCTGAACCTGGAGATTGTACAATCCCCTACGGTCTTGCCTGAACTGAGCAATACTCAACTGTGTTGAATCCTTGGTTTGCCACTCCTGAATTTCTCATTTTTGTTATTTTCCTGTTTGTGTCATTTGCTCTGGGGTGTGCGCACGTGTGTTTTTACAGTTTGGTTYTGATTTTTGGTTTTTTTTCATATTTCCATCCTGAGTGGAAATAAAGTGGCAAGAAAGCCGATTCCAGCTGGCAGCGCACAGGCGCGAACCAGCGGAGTTTCCATCTCTTTTTTCTCCCCCTCCCCACCTGCCAAAACCCCCAGAGCAGTTACAAACGCAGTTCTCCGTCCCCATAAATGCAAGGAGCTCCTAACGGGACAATCGCTGAACATTCCCGTGCCTGGCAGCCSGGCTTTCCTGGGGCAGCACTCGTGGCTCCAGCGGGGCTGAACCGACAGCTCCACTCCGCAGCTCCGAGGATGCCATTTGGAGAGSGAGTTTGCAAACGATGCTATTACACGGTATTTAAAGGGAAAGAGGAACAATCCCAGGAAGGTTGGCACTCCATCTGGACCAGGAAAAGTGGATTGCTTAGCAACTAGCGCTTGCTGCTCTCCTCAATGATTTCTTTCTGTTGCAAGTGTATCTCCAGACGAGTCTGTCTGGATTTTTTTTTTTTTTTTTAACTCATTTAAAATGCAAGCAAAGAAAGGAGGAAGACTCCAGAACTTGGAGACACCTTGTAACGCCTTTGCATTTCGGCTCCTATGGGTTGATACCCAAAATCAAGATKACAATCTTGCATTACCCCCATGCATTGCCACATAATACTGCCTTTTCATTTCTATAAGGTCCAACTATCTATGTCTGAATGCTTTCTGCTCGTATTCATTCACCRAATGTGATTTTGCATCTCCTAAAATAAGTGACGTATTTGACTAAGGCACTTCCTTCACTTCCTACACAAACAGAGTATTTCTCTTTTATTTAGATTTCCAAAGTTCTGCACTATATGAAATTAGGAAGCACAAAGCATGAATGCACACACACGTAAATAAACATATACCCATGTGTATTTCTGCAAAGCTGTTGATGTGTCCCCATTTATGTGAGGGGTTTAAAAATATTTATTCAGTTCCTTCTYTTGTTGGATGATCGAGAATCAGCATATATAGATGGTAACGAGAAGATTCAACTCCTTAAAACTATATAGTAGTACAGGAAAACCTACTTTATGTCTCCTGAGTTTGATACAGATCTTTTGCCCCTTGACAACAGTTATTTTTGCACAGCTGGCTTGTAGGAATATGTTAGCTCTTATRCTGTGAATAGGGCTTTTTTGCTAGAAAAGCTATTATGGGGAGATAAATTGGTATAAAATCATAGTAGTATAAAAAATTTCTAGAAGCTGTAGGTTATTTTCTACATTTTCAGGGAGTTTATAAATCCTGTTTACTATATAGTGGAAATGTTCACAGATTATTGGAAGCATTTTTCACTTCCCTTGATAGAGTACGGGGTTAGGATATGCTGTGCRTGAAGAACCCACCTCACATATTGCATTCTTCCGAAAAAACCCTCATACTTGAGCTTTTATGAAAATATTTATCTTCAACAGACATTTCAGAGGATGTCTGATTAATATTTGAACTTCACTCACTGGAACTGAGCCTGGCTTTTCCCTCAGAGTTTGCAGAGAACTGAGGGGAATAAGGGTCTGACTCGATGTAAGGAGTTTTTTTTCTTTCTTATTCTTCTTCTCCTTCTTTTCTTTTCTTTATTTTTTTTTTTTTTCAAATCTAATGTGTTCATCATGTACTTACATATTTTGGAAACCATTTCTTTTCTGCATGCCCCAGGATATGGAGTGACACCAGTCATGCTTTTTTATTTGAAACAAAGTAATCGTGTGGCTTAAGGAGCCTCTATCAGCTGAGGTGCATGTTATATCCTTAGCCTGCAGAAAATAGAAATTAAAATATACTAACCTAAGGATCCATGAGAAGGACCTATTCCTTTTTTAAATGAATAAAAGTAATATTTTATTTGGAACTTGCATTGGCTCTTTGATTCTATTTTTTTTTTTTTTTTTTTTTTTTTTTTTTTTTTTTTTTTTTTTTTTTTTTTTTTTTTTTTTTTTTTTTTTTTTTTTTTTTTGCTAAAATCTGAGCCATGTGATACTTCCCTTCTTAGCATTGTGGTCTTTATTTTTAACATGCAAGACAGCTACTCCAGCACAGACGTAAAATTAGTTTTGCTCAATGGATTTCTTGTCATGCATGTGCAAAAAGCTTCATTTGCCTCCAATCTAAATTTTTGTTTTCCTCTGGTGACTCATTTTGCTGCATCTGTGTTTATTCTATAACCCGTGGATAAGGCATGTTTTCCTAGCTGGGAGCTGGCTGGGCTTTTGCTGATGTCTGCCATGTGTTGGTTTAGTCTTGCATACAATTCTCTCTTGATTTCTCTACAGCTCCCACAGTCAGCATTTTCCCAAGGTGCTCCACACAGGTCTTCTGGGAAAACCTTCAGGTAAAGTTCATCTTTAGACTTATGTAATACATCACAATTTTTTTATCCTTTGTAACAAAGTTTATTCCCCCCCTATAAAATAGGCATACTTCACTGGTYTGTGATAGATGATTTATTGTTGTAGTTCCTCTCTTGCTTTACAAATTCTATTTTGATCACAGTGATTTKATCTGTTTGGGTTTTCTTGCATTTTACACTTATTTCTTGATATCAATTAAATCTGTATCATTTCAATGAGCTTCAGCTGSCATCACTGTGTTTTGTGATGTCAGGAAGAGATTTACACACTAGAAAGATCAAGTACAAGACAGAGGTTAAGTATCTGTTTTCTAAGATAATCTTCTAGGCAGTCAAYAGTGTGAGTTTGGGACTTGCTTTTTATCTATGATAACTAAACTTTGTTCAAGTACACCTGTATGTACGTCTGCCTTCTACTTGCAGTATAAACATAGTCTATTTATTTTATTTGTTCTTATTTTTACAGTAAAAAGAGTGAGATAGGGGCTTAAATATATTTCTGTGGTGTCCTCTCAGCCCTTCCCTAAATRGCCCCTTGTCTGAGTGCCTGATCTTCCCTGAGAAGGTGGAACCCATTTAGAAACAAATGAGAGCTTTACACAAGCAAAGACTGTAAAATTGACCCATTTTCTTGCAGTGGCTTGTACCAAGTTCATCTTGTTGATATCTAGATCTATGGTTTTCCCTGTTAAGTTGCTTTCGGGTGATGATTCGCAGAGTGTTGCCCTGTGTTATGTAAAGAAGTGTTGTATTTGTGTGTTTTAAGGTAAAACAGTTCTTGTAAGCRCCAAATGACTCATGGAATGTAAAAYTCTCTAATATTTAACATTTGCTTAGGTRCAGTTAGTATGTTTCTGTTCTATTTGAATGCTGCAATGACAGGATTGCAAAACTATTTTGATATAGTTCACAAAAATTAATTGAATTTTTTTTCCACCCTGCTTTTATATGGCTATTTGGGTAATTCAGAGGTCTTTTCCTACTCAGTATGACCTCACATGATGTTACAAACTTAATGTCATGGTAGACTGCTTTATTCACCTTTTCCTACTTAGCATGAAGTGTTCGTGTGCWTAAATAACAACTCACTCCACTGCTGCTGTAACTCACTGGGATGATGGGGATGATGGATTGCTTGCTGAAATGAAATACCAGCTTTATTTACAACCTTGCCCCCAAAGGGTCTSATTAAGATACTTCAGTACAAATCCRTTCCTTCAGGGCCTTTACATTTTCCTCCGTTTAAAACTCCCTTGATAACGCTGTGTGCAATAAGAACTCGTGTCGGTGCAGATACAAATTTTTGGTTTAAAGGGCTGCATGTATGCATGGCCTCCATAAGCAGTCATGGATCACAGAGGTTTATGGAACAAGAGGGATGCTTGTTCTGGGGCTCCTTCACTGCAACATGCCCATGAAATATTATTTGGGCATCCAAAGCACCTCTGTCTCTCCATGGCTGCGGCAGAGTGGCCGTGACCGTGGCTGGACAGTTCTCCGTGGGTTTAGGAATGTATCACCCCCCTCACAAGACAACAGATCCCATTTCCGCTGCACATTTGCTGCCTCTAACAGCTGAATGAGTCCTTAAGCGACAGTAACTGCTTTAAAATACCTGCTGTTTAAAATTCCTCCCACCAAATCGTTTGTCAGTCACCATAAAAAAGAGCAGCTATTTCAGCCACTACCAAACCCTTTYCCCACGCAAAGATTGCTTCTCTCCCAGTCTGTGCATTCCTCTACAGTGCACAGACCCACTCAGGCAGGCTAATTCAAAAAAAATGAGAGGAAAAAGGCAATTCTGGTAACTCTTTTCTTTCACATTTTCAATTCAGACTTTCTCATAGGATTTTRGGCTGGTAACAACTAAGATTAAGTGGATTCTACACCATACAGCATCAACTCTGAGTATTGATGGAAGGAATATATTCTAGAAAGGGAATCAGTCAGTTACCACTGGGCAAAAGACTGAACATTGAGGCTGGAGTTTACTCTTACCAGCTGATTCTACTGGAGAGAAACTCCTGTGTTGAAAGCAGGCACAGGATCTCAAAGAGATTTACCATCAAACTATTTCCATTTGGTAATAAAAGCTTGAGGACASTGTTAAACTTTGCTGTGTGGTAGGACATCATCTGTTGGGCAGAGTGTCTAAGCAACTGCAGTCAAACGTAATTAAATTTTCTGAGCCTTTCTGCAGCTCTTTTTACTGTCAGCGCTGCTCTACTGTCAGTGATCAGTTTTTCCCAAGCAACTGATCAGAAAAGATCCTGAGCCTGTTCCTGAGGGTGGCAGAGAGATGGAATGAAATGCAAAACATTCCTGTGCTTGGCATTTCAATCCAGGTTGTGTTTCCTGCCAAAAGTAGAGCTACAGCTGTTGGCTTAGCTTGGGGAGTGTAAAGATAAGGCAAGAACAAAGGAAAGTGTCAGTGCCAAGCAGTTCTGAAACTTATAAAATAATCTGCTTTACAATGGTCTCAATATTTCAGCACTTTTATGGCAAGAGTATGAGAGCTATTCTGATTAATTATGTTTTATAATATATTCCTTTAGAGGCACTTTCCAGTAAATGAGATAAGATTGGGTCAGATCTGGTTTTTACACTGTCTTCTCCCTAAGGAAGTAGGAAGACTTGAGCAGTACAAAGAAAACCCCAAAAACCTCYAAACTTGAGCCCTAGTGGATTTTCACATTTCTATCTACAGGTCATATCCTGGGGTTGTCACAATGTGTAATACAAAGCCTTTCMGAGTTGTACAGCTTGGCCACAGCAGGCAGTTCATATCCTGAAAGGCAAGAATATTCCCAGGGAGAGCTGTGGAGCTGTGCTGTGAAACTCTCTGGAGTTTACAGAGATACACTTACGTGTTGCCACATTTAAACTCTCATATTTTGCTGCTGTTCCCAGGATAAATAGGATGATTTTGCAGAGGCTGTGCATTACTAGATTATCCTCCACCTGCAGGGAAAGCAAGCTAGGCTCCTATATAACAGAGTCCCCAAAGAATGCCCCAAGAAAGGCAATGACARCTATTGCTGGCATGAAAACTGAGGACACACACCATGTGCAAAGGGTAAAACTGCAGGGTTTTTTTCCTCTCAGCCTTACCTGAAGTATGAAGAAGATCTGTTTAGAGACTCTTGCCTATGCAGACATGTGAAAACCCTACAGGTGCTTGGAAGCTCAGAAAATATGAAAAAAATCTGACACCTGCAATGTGAGATAGCACCTAGCAAAAGGAACTTATAAATTTAGAGGTATAGTTGTATGGAAAAGTGCCTTTTTTCAATATGAGAAATATTATCTGCWGTTTTGAAAATGCCATGAGTTTGGAAAGCAGTTAATGATCAGAACTATTTTGGGCACAGAATTGCTCAACATAGTGAAAAATGTTCAGGTGCACTTTTCTACAGTTTTAAACAACCTAAGCAACCTATATAATTTATAATGCAATAGAGAAGAATTCTAGTCTTTCAGTTTTACAGACATCATGAACTGCTGCAACAGTTAAGTAGCCTTGCCAGCAGCTGGAATTCATGAAAACCTTGAATTTTGGATCAATATACACGCCACAACTCCACCCAGCCCTCCCCTTAAATGTAAGATATTGCTCTATGGCTGTAGGAGCCCTGGCATTGAAGATATGATGCTAAACAGTGGTAAGGCAAAATCTCTATAATTTCTAGGTGGGGAAAATAGCAAGTTTTGATAAATAAACATTGACTCAGAACCTTTCTAAGACCTTTCATAAGGTTGTGAGCTGAACTCAATAGTTGTAAATTTGAATCTCCTGTGCAGAATAGTGCCCACGCCSCTTTTCAGAATAGGGCAAATTTGGGGGGAGTGTTGTATATCTTTGAAGCCCTCAGCTAGTTGAATTCTTTGGGTGGAGCTGCTCCAGAAGCTACAGGACTTTCATAGACACTTTTTATTAAATAATCAAGGTCAGATTTGGGTTAAGTTGAGACAAATGCTGATCAGACTACTGATAACTGCTCAAAGGGAGCATAAGCAGCAGTGGAAAGGGGATGGAGAATGAGAGGGATTATCTGTGCTCCTTTCATGTTTATTATCTGTGCCTTTTGACTGCAAGCAGCCTCCATATYATTGGATGAATTTCGTTAATTTTAACTTCATTCTTAGGATGTCAAAACWTTTTTTCTGTTCCTGATGAAAAGCCTTTCAGGGATCTCATAACTAGATGCTGAGTAATCAGGTCACAGGCATTTGTGTGTATGCCTAGAAAACAAATCGTGATGTTGAGGTGACTACTGGAAACACTGATATTTGGCAGGATTGGGGTAGTTTTGAGCTGTTTGTCTCTATCTGCTTAACTTCAAAAGGTTAGCTGAGTTAATTTTGGCTTTTTTTTTGCTGAGGATATAACCATGGTCCCCACTGAGGTATTATACTGCTGTAAAGACTAGACTTCATAGTCTGTACCTGTCAGCAGYTGATACCTTCAAAGAATTTATTTGGAAGATGCTGTTTTGGGTTGTTTTGACATAATGTCAATTTTATATAGATATGTAAATATTTTTTATAATGCATCAACACACCTAAAACCAACAACCCACAAAACCTCAGGAAAGCAGGAGGAAAGCTTTTGATGTTCCTTTAAACTCTGAGATAAAATGGGGTATCAGGAGCACAGGATAGTTATAAATGAAACTCTGGTTTTGAGGCCCCCCTGCCCCAAGTTAAGATAACTTACATAAAATGATCCCATATAGTACCAGTGACACCTGAAATTTAGAGAAATGAGACAAAGTTTTAGATACAATATAATTTTTCTACCTCAATATGAAAAAAAAAGCTAGAGTAAAAATAAAATATTGTAAAACTTGTAGTTGCATTTAGGATTTCTAGCAAGCAGGTGACATAACAATTTAGGGATAACAGTAGGGGCTATGGGATAACTAGGAGCATATGATCCTGGCTGAAACCTGCTGGATACACCTATGTCATCAGGAATGGTTAGTACAGCTTTTCTCTTTTACTAGTGAATAATATAAAACACACTTTAACGGGACATGCTGTCTGCTTTTAGGCACAACGTTGCTTTCTTAGTTTTGTCCGTTTGATTTGCGAGAAGTTTGCAGAAGGACATTAGCATGCTGATCCTAGCAYGAGAATTTGGTACCGAATGTCTGCTCAGAGCTTTTCAGTAAATCTGCAGTCATTTGGGAGCTGGAGACAGGATAAAGGTTTGCAAAGAAACCCAGGAGCCAACAGTAACACAAGAAGCTGCTGGCAGTAGCTTTATTTCCCGATAAAGTACATCTGTCCTCCTTCTCTATCTCTCTACCCTTCCCTGGCCTCTCTACATCTTATGAATAAAATGAAGGCTAATGGTCCTCTGATAACAGATGCTAAAGGCTTATCAGAAGCCGCTGCATGCATTTAAGATAGCCTCCTTACTATACAGTGGCTCTTAGAAACCAAAGTACCCTTTAGCTGTTGCAGCTCTTTCCAGAGGTGCAGATTTGTTTGGGGCRGCTTTGACCATTCGGGCTGCTCATGCTTTTACTTTAGAAAGAATAARCTAGCTGAAAATGTGTTATAATTTACTTTTGCTGTAGCAATGTCCTGTTCTTCTCAAAGTAATTTTAAAAATGTGGTGACTTTTGCTTATTAATTTGTCAATAGACAGTATGATGAGGAAGAAGCTCAAAGGAAAATGGCTTCCAGGTTATGCAGTAGAGATAGGTGTTGTGGATTAGGCAAGACAAAGGCAAGGCTTTTTTTAATTTGTCCCCCCTTTGTTAAAAATTGAAGTTACTAAGTGCATATAGCTAATAACATGAAATAATGCTCCCTCTGTATTTCCTGGTATGATAAACTGATCTATTTTAATTAGCAGTTGCTGCTCCAACTGGGGTGAGACTTTAGCTCAAGCAGATCTAAATCAGGCAGTGCCTGTGATGATGATGGCCCCTGGCCCATCTAAACTACTATTCTCTCTGCTACTACATGTACACGTACTGTGACAATATCAAATTGAGGAAATTGCTTGCAATGGATTGCTGAGGAGACACAAATTGTTTTATATCTAGAGCTCTGTATCTTTTAAAATCAGATTGCTTAGTATGTGGYGAAATAAATACTTGAATGGGTCTATTTTCTAGAATGTCTATTATTATGAAGCGAAATTTAAAATCAAGGTGGTGTGAGGGACTAATACCTTCCAGAAGCCTGAAGGCATAAGACAAAATGAGAAAAAAACCCCGAGCTTTTCTGCTCAGCTCATTATAACACCGTGGGAGATCGGTATCGGGGAAGTTTCTAAAAGCAGAGAATAACAGAAGCATTGCACGAAGTTTCGGGGAAGAAAATAATTTCCACTGCCCTCTGCTGACTGCAGGCTCTGCAGCGATCGGGCTCTGTGTGCGCTTTGCTCCGAGCCCTGCTCTGAGAGGGAGGTGCGAGCCACGTTGTGAATGGAGTTGGAAAAGTGAGTCACTCTTGGAGGAGAGMGTTTTGCTGCAGGTGCTGCTGTAAYATCTGAAAGCTTTGCTTTTAGCTCACCTGCAATGGGCCATGAGATACTGGCAGATGTGAAAAGCTTTCTCAAGTCCATTTTGAYTGCCTGGGTATATGAGCTGCTTAATTTGTGCTGTGTTTGCCCCTCCGCTGCTGGAAACGCTGC
Organism: Malurus melanocephalus; assembly: GCF_030028575.1. Classification (NCBI taxonomy): domain Eukaryota; kingdom Metazoa; phylum Chordata; class Aves; order Passeriformes; family Maluridae; genus Malurus; species Malurus melanocephalus. Next base: position 58,020 of record NW_026623300.1, read on the forward strand.
GAATTTTGGGCTCCTAGAGAAGTACRAAACAGTGTTCCGGACTATTTGGTGTTCCACAATGTCATTTTAATCCCAGTCATCGAAGAAAAGAAAACAAAGACAAACAAACAAAGCCGTCTAAYCAAACAAATAAAAAGTAATCCACAGAAGGAAGGTTTGCCCTGTGTTTCCCTGAAGAGCAGGATAATACTTTAGAGGGCAAAGTAGGCTTTAGTAACACAGCACCTTCATGCACTTTCYTAACCCCTGATGGGTTTGAGGTTAAAACCACGAAGATGAATATACTGCCACTCTCCTTTATGGCCAATGTTATCATTAAACAGGTTTAAGACACAATGTGAGAGCAACACAACTTGGACTCACTTGTTTACCATGCTGTGGATTACTTGTGAGCCTTGATTTATCCTTCTAAAGGCTAAATCCTTTCCCTGTAACTGTTTGYAGACTGGGTCTAGCATCAGGTTAGGATAGTGCAGTGAAGCAAAATGTTGGGGCTGATTCAAGTACTACAAATAGGAGCAAGAAAAGAGGGTATTTAATTATATAATTATGAGTGTTATAAGARTTATAGCCCTATATAGTATTTCTATAAATTGAATATAACCTTTCTAACACTATTCTGGTATCTTTTTCCTTCAACTTCTGTAACATCTCAGTGCTTCAGTCTTCCAATATTCCCCCTCAGCTTCTGTGGTGTCTTGATGCTCTGACTTAAACTAGAAATGTCAGTGTACTCTACTAGTTTCTCTGAAGCAATTTATTTGGATGTTATGTGTGGGTATTGATGTGGTCAAACACCAGACTGCTTCTACATTCTCTAAACATRAAGGAAGGCAGCACTTCAAAGCTAGGCTGCTATTACGGGCCAAGTAATCACTCTGGGTCAGTAGATRTATTTCAGTAAATATCACTTGGTTAGATCAGGTCCCAGAAGGAGATTAAGAAGAACAAGATGCTTCCCAGGTGGGTCTTTTATCTCCTCCTGAGTTCTGTGCAGTGGGGCCAAATGTTACCTTGTGTAGCTGAAGTGAAACTACACAGATGAATAATGGTGTTGGAGCATGGTCAGGTGTGAAGATCCTGATGGTGTGTTAGACACGAGGAAAGCAAAATGTGAGGTAGAGTCTCAATTTTGTAAATAAGTATTTTCTTCAAGCTGCTGTTATTTGTGGTTGTGCTTCCATTCGGAGCTCTGCCAGGCTGCAGTTTCCCCTTTCATGTTCAGTGCCACAAGTGGTCTGCAGGTTTTCTTGGATGCTGCTGCAGTGCAACCTGTCCCGTTGGCAGCCAGAGCTGCCTCTGAATCCTGTGTCTTCCTCTCCTGTAGATCTGAAGTGCTCTTGGCACTTCAGYATGAGCACGTGGGGCCTGCTGCAGGAAAAACCCTGATCTGCTGGTTTCAGATGCCTCTGCATCAGAGAAACGGCGTGGAAGGTTGTGTGAGTGCACAGTGGGAATGCACCCGAGGGTCAGGGCGTGGRTGGGTAATGTGGGTGCTTAGTTTATCACACCTGCAGTGTCCAGGGTGCTCAGCTCACTGGCTGAAGGCGTAGCTCTCTGTGAAATGGTTGTCTAGCCTCTGCATCCTTAAATCAGGTCAGTGATCACAGTTAAATGTAGCTTGGAGGAAGRCAGCATATGAAAGTCTGTCTTTTTCTTTAGCAAGGAACTTGAGAGCGAGAGCTGTGCCAAYGTTGAAACCTGTACAGCTCTGAATGCTTCCATAGATGGAGCACTTGCAAAATTCCAATTACCACTAGTGATAAAAGATGACCTTGTAAAGGAAGGTAAACCCTAAGAATTTACTYGTAAAATTATGTTTGGTTGACCTGTCCTAGTGGGTGATAAAACCTCAATATGGTTGTCTTGTGCGTTCCAAATAATATTCAATTGGTTCCAGCATGTTTTCTAAATGAGATAAATMAACTGTTGCTTTTTCTTGAAAGAAAAGCCCTTTAGAGGAAGGTTCAWGGGATTTTACCAAATTTAACTTTGGCTGCTGCTTGTCTGTTGCACTCATCCAATGCACAGTTTTTTTCAGAAATCTTATGATTGCAGAATGACCCCCAAACCATGAAGTGTGAGTGCCTATATATTATTGGCTGCTCCTTTATTTTACTCTGAGACCTTTAGGTCCTGGAATTTGGACTTTGCATTACCGTTCAGGATCAATGCCTACAGAACTGCATTTTAAGGCTGTTGTTTCATTTGGCAATTAAATATTGACAGTAGTAGTAACGGGGGAATTTTATTCTGCAAGCAGACTTAGTGATTGCCATTGGCTTCTGTGATAAAAAGATACCCCAGATACATCTGTCTATTGGCTGAGTTAATTAGCTATAAACCGACTCAGAAATAGACAGTTGATAGTTATTCATTAAATGAGCACAGTTAATTTAGAAATTATTCATCTTGCAAACAAACTGCCAGCTCTGTAAACAGCTATGGGTGCAATTATGATTGCATTTTTCTAGAATTCACTTGATCACTGCAAATAGAGCTAGTTCAAATCTTCTTCACAATGCATTCACAAGGTRTAATTGATTAGCACTTAGTGACAGTTCTGTCAGGCAGGAATAGAAATAGCATGCAAATGATTCAATCCATCCCAATCCTACAGGACAAGGAGGAGTAAAATATCTCTTCCTTCATTTGACCTGAAGTGGATCATGTGAGACTATCTGCTTGTGAAGAGAGTAGAAAGTTATCATTTTCACATTGTCATTTTTCTGAAGAGGGCTGCAAATTAACAGCTCAAAGGAGAATTCCTTCCCTAGTAGATTTCTGTAGAGCTTATAAAGGTGTATTCTTAATCAAACTTGAACCATTAGTTTGGTTTTGGGCTAAGTACATGCTCTTTGGGGGGAATTAATATATCTTCCTTCTACATCTGGTATCTGCAGCAGAATTATGAAGAGTAGAAGGTTCTCAGCCAGGTATGACAAGTAGGACACAATGATGATTAYGATGACTTCGATGATTATAAGTAGATTTATTGCTAATTCAGTATTTAAACACTGTGATGCAGTATCTAATAACAACACTGTCATTTGTATCAACTGATTTTGCTATAATTAGGCTGTGGTCTGTCTGGTTGAGAATGAGCTCCAGTGAGACCTCCTTGCTGTCTAAACTCAGAGAAGTCTAGGTGTGGCTGGGGTCACTTAATCTCAGATTTGACCAACAGCCCATGTCTAAAAAGTCAAATATAAGAAGGCTTGCCCAGAAATGTGCGGATTTAGTCTTTGGCCTTGCAGAATGCACCATTACAAAACAACAAAACACCTATGTAGCTTCTTTAGGATTTAATCTCCTTATTTGATGATAGGACCTTAGTGATCTTACTTGCCCATCCAAAAGTGAGTGATCCTCCATTTTCAGCCAGGTATACCCTGCCTATACATCCTTGCTGTGACAGGGATCCATCCAGAAGCTGCTTGCAACCTTTAAAGGCTGCGTGTTTTCTTTTTTTTTTTTTTTTTTTTTTTTTTTTTTTTTTTTATTCTGACCTGTAGCTATAGGGTGGTTGCGTGCCCTGAATCTCTGTATACTGTTAGGGGATCTTATGGTCATGCAGGACAAGGAAAGCTGCACTTAAGAGAAGGAACCAATTAGTTACTTTTGTAAYTTGACAACTACTTGCTGTCCTTTTCTATATTTACTTGTGTTGCTGCCTGCTGCAAAACATGTTTGTTTTCTAGTTTGTCTTTGTTGACCATGTCTTTACTGTACTCTACTTGCAGATATTTGCTATGCAGAAAGGCAGGGGCATGCATTGAAACAAAAATCTRTGGGTAAATTATTGATTTAGAACCCTTTCTTGGCATCAGAGATTGAGGGATAGTCAAGCCACAGAATTTGAATTAATGTCTTAATACTTATTAAGAAACATATAATAACATCATGCTCTTTCTGGCTCTAGAAGAGAAACTRAGCTTGCTCTCCAATTTCCTGGATTGAGGGCTTTAGTATCTCATCTTTAATATAAGGAAACAGCTCTTGGCATTAGTAGAACCAGCACCTGTGTGAGAGGAAAAAACTGATCAGGTCCCTGTGAGCAGTTGTGTGCCTTGACTCCTTGGGAGGATTTGGGGCTGGAGCAGGTCAAAGTCAGGCACAGTCTGAGACCAGCTCAGGGTTCTTGGCCTGGGGAAGGCAAGCAGTACAGARATATTGTTAGCAGAGCATTTTACATGCATGTTTGAAGTCCTTGCCCCACTCTGCAGAGACTTTTGATGTTCCTCATACACAGCATGGCAAACCTTGGCCCCTAACACTGGGTTTGGTTCCACCTRAAAGGCCAAACTGTGAAAAGCTCAGACATTTCTGTATCCAATCTGTTCTAACTCTTTGTGTAACACTAAATAAAGCAGAGCAGTTCCTCAGCAGGTGCTATTCATTTTGTAAATCTGTTAACAACACTCAACACTGTGTCAGGAAAATTAAAGCCAGATCTGTTGCATCAAATCATGTTCTGACCTATCAGATCACATTTCCTGGCTTTTCCTCCCTTGTGGGTAAATAAGGATAATCCAGTGCTGTCCCTAGTGCATGATGAAGGTTATCTATTGTTTGGAGCCACACCAATACACTGGGGTGAAATTGGAGTCCCAATGAGAGGGTGTGACATTTATCAGAACACTAATTAGCTAATTAGTGAGTGCTGTTGTGTATGGGAAGAATGTAGTATTGCAAAGTGCAGATATCCTTATTTTTATCCTGGTGCCCTGTTACGATGATGAGTGCTAAATCTGAAGAGTGGAGTCTAATACATGTGTGCTTCTACACAGGGCTTTTGTTTTGATCAATGACTCCTGTTACAAAACTCAGAAGTGTTTGGACAGAATGATCCCTCCATGGAAATCAGCTCTACTTTGTCGTCACATTAGGTTGTTTTGTTTTTTTCTCTTCAGCAGCAAAGCTGTACAGCATTAATATTTCYCCAAGATCTTCAGGAAATCAGGGCTGTCCATGGAAAAATTATAACTGCTTCAAGTCAGGCCTATAGTCCTTATTTTGGCTAGAATTTTTGGAGAGAATATTCTGCAGGAATTGCCTACACCATATACAGGTGCCTTGGCAATGCAAAGCAAGGAGATCGGTGTAGGATAGCGCCTTATATATTTCCCTAATTAAAACAAACATACAAAGTCTGTATTTTTGGTTTTTTGTGTTTTTCATGCAGATAAATGTGGATTCCTGGCATTCCTGGCATTACTCACTTGTTCATGTCAGACTGCTGTGTACCAGCTCATTGGGTGGACGGTGTCACTTGTTTTGGTGTACTGTGAAATGAAACATCTGAGTTATTTGTATGAATTCTTTATATATTATATTTTYAGAATGAACTCCTTTCTCTGTAAGATTGTATGTAGAAGCATGTTAGCATTAACCATTTTCCTTGTCAACTCACACTTGGAACTGATTATGATGCATTAAAAAGGATCYACAGATTGACTGCTGATGGATTTCTTCAGACTGATGTGTATTTTGGAGGGCTTTTTTGCATTTTTATCTTCTATAACGAAGACAGACTTCTATAGATACATTGCTTTCAGAAAGTATAGGCTGTGGTGAGATAAGTAAGTAACTTTTTCAGGCACTGCCTTTAGGGGAAGAAAAAAGTCAAAATTTCTTAAAGGTCACTTTGTAAACCAATAGTTTGTGTCAAATGCTTCTGCAGTTCTGGACACTCTCTAGTGGTCACCTATAATTGAACAGAGTAAGAAAATGTCATATCTTGTCTTTTTGTCACTTTTTCTTTATCTTTCCAAGGTGCTAACTTCACTGCTCTCCCAACCCCCCACTGGCTTTTGCATTTCAGTAGCTCTGTTTCAGTTTATCTTGTTAAAAAAATATTGCAAATGGACCTTACAGGTATGCTTTTTTTTTTCCACAGCAGAGAAATTTATCAAAATTCCTACTTTGCCGCAATAAGAATATTTTAGAAAAAAAAATAATGTTACATTTTTATCTTACAACTCTTTGTTGTTTTTTTTTTTTAAAGGGAAGAAAATGTGAAACTTCATTCTGACAAATGTTCTTCTCTCTGCTGTTGATTCATGGCATGAGTGCAGTGCCAAATTACCTGTGCACTTGTGCTCATTCCCCTCATTTGTATTGCAGTTACAAAGGAAGTGTTTGGTTTATTTTGAGAAGAGCTCGGGATGCATGATTTTGTCTYGATCCCAGCAAAACACAGCCGAACCACAGAGACACCTTTGCTTGTAGCTGTTYCTTAGGATGTGAAATTTGAGTGTATTCATCTTAAAGGATGATTACCATGAGGCAATATTTTTACTGCTAGTGACCAACTAATTTGTTTCCACTTGCTTTTCCATGGTGCCTTAATACATTAAGTGCTTAGCACACTGCTGTCTTTAGCATATGTGTGAGGAAATGCACAAGATGTGGTTGAGCCGAAAGCTTTTAATGTAAAGTTTTGGGGTAATATTAAATTACCTGCAGAAATTAATTTTGTGAGGATTCTGCTGTAACATTTGCTGAACAGCACATCTATTCTTGCCTGAAACCTGTTAAGATGTACAGGCATGTGCTTTGCAAATACTGCACTTCACAGCATCCCAGGAATTTAAAATATCTATGGACTTATGCTCTTGTATTATGCAGACATAGAATATCCCATGGCAAATCTTGGACTGGAGGATCTTGAAGGTYTCCTCCAACCCTAGTGATTCTGTGAAAACAYAAGACAAGATGTGCACACAATGTCTAAATCCTGCTATTGGATGAGTGCACATGTGGTGTTCAGCACTGACTGCCCCTCTTGCAGCTGGGCTGACACTGCTGTTGCACTGATTTCCAGCTGGACAAATCGGGAAAGAAAATCAGTGTGCAGGGTACGTGCTTGCTGAAAATACTCACTTTTGGCTCTGCTGGCAATAGGTAGCCTTTGAGATTTATTTATAATGTTTTCAGCCATTACCTCCAAACTGGAACCTGGTGCCATCTTGCCTTTCAGGTGCTCATTCAATCACACTCACCTCTCTGCTTAGCATATAACCGTGCTTTGTGGCTGGCTTGACTGTGGGACGAGTGCAGCTTCATCATCTCCAGCAGCAGCAGGTAAGTGGGATCCTTGAGAGCATGATAGGCAAATGAATCTCCCTGACAGCACATCAATTAACTCAGCAAAGTATTACAATTGCCATCAGCCAAGAACACAAGCCGAGCAACCTTGAGCATATCAGAGCCCTGCAGGATCCCGGCCTTGCACGCCTTGCCAGTGCAGTGCTGCTAAAGGGTAAAAACAGCCAAGAAATGCTTGCAGAAAGAAGAAGGAACATTTCCAAGTTATGCTGGTGGGTTCAGTTTGGCACATCTGCTCCTCCCTCCCCTCCTGGATGCAGAGTTTGAGACCTCTCTCCCCCYGAGCATGCTCTTCATGCTGGTAATTGATGGGAGAAGAGTTTGCAGGATACCCCTGCTTGCTTTAGCCGCAGGAAGTTTGGGAGAGGGAGGCTGTGGACAGGTGGGGGTCAGTCTTTTCTCCCAGGGAACAAGTGATGGGGCAAGAGGAGATGGACTCAAGTTGCACCAGGAAAGGTTTAGACTGGATATTGGGAAAAATTTCTTCACAGAAAGGGCAATCAAACATTGGAGCAGGCTGCCCAGGGAAGTGGTGGAGTCACTGCCCTTGAAAGTGTTCTCAAAATATGTACGTGTGGTGTGTAGAGACATGGATTAGTGATGGACTTGGCAGAGCTGGGCTAATGGTTGGGCTTGATCTTAAAGGTCTTTTCCACCTAAATGATTCCATGAAGTGTGTTAAATCAGCTCTCTAGGCATTGCTCCAGAGGCATGACTGGTCAGTCTGCAAAGGTCAGCAAAGACCTTGCCAGCAGGAATTCCTGCAAGCAGGAATATGTTTCTTTTTCCCTGTGTACCCTAGAATGTGCACAGAGCAAGGTGGCAGTCACAATACATCAAATTTTTGCTACTATGCCTGTGAATACCTGGCATGGTACCTGCATTTGCAGGACTTTATTGCAACTCCACAGTGAGAGGAACACCCAAGAAGACCTGCTTTAGTTTTCACTGACCCAAGAATGATCTGTTAAAGTCTTTGAGAAATGTCCTTATACCAGTCTTTGAATTGCCAGCTGCAGGATTTTTGGGGGAAAGGTGATCCTTTAAAACTGATGCAATCAATTCTAAGCTCTTAGGGGAAGTCTTTTATGGATTTCCTGATTAAAAACTTAATGTCCTGTGTCATCTTCAAGAAAATATATCAAGAGTCAAGTATTTGAATATAGGAAAATACAAGCGTACTAAATGCAAGAATACTAATTCTGCATGTTAACTTTTTTTCCATGTTCCTGTGTGTATCCCAAAGGTAGGACAGCTTTTACAAGAAGGAGAAAAAGAGGACATGACTGACTAATAAGTGTCTGGATCATAATACCAATTTAAAGGGCATGGATTATAACAGAACTTAGGGTAGTGCACAATTTTATAATTTAATTTCCTTTTGTTATAGCTTCYATGGCTTCAATTTCTTTTGGAAAGATGATGATAAAGATTAGCACTTCCTTCAACTCCTGAAATAGAAATGCATGTATTTTGTCTGTTGGCATTTTCAGTTTTTTCCTTTGCCTTCATTTTCTAAATGCAGTGAGAATATGCAATGTGAGGGAATTATTTAATGTTTTTCTTTTTAATTTTTTAAATAATTTTGAAAACATAGAGTTTTCCTGGATTTATAAATGTTACAATGTTAATCAGTAAAGGAAAAACATACTTTTTTTTAGCTCTGTTTCTTCAGAATGGCAAGGTGCATCTGGTTTCTGAAAGGTTTTTCTGTTGGTTTACTATTTGGTTACCTGCCTAAAACTGGAGAATTAAAAATTTTCCAGCACAATTAGAAAGAATCTTAGGCATGCTGATAATTTCAAATATAGAGAACTTGACATATGGCTATCCTATTTCAATAACAGCAGTCTACARGAAAGAATATAACTTTTAAAATAACTAATAAACCTTGATTGTCTTCTGTTTTGACATAGCTGACTACACTTTTTTTTGATAGACTGTTTAGGATGAAAATGACACTTATGTTCACAAATTTCACTTCCTATGAAAATAATGTACACTGTTTAGCAGAAGTCTATGGATCATTGCAAGGCACTCAGACAATGATGGGATATTTTATCATGCCCTTATCAAAGACTGTGATTGTGAGTGAATTTTTTTTTCAATTAAGATGTACCGGTTTCCAGCAATAACTCTCTTCCTAGCTAATAATATTTCTTCAGTCTCATCAAGGTATGTTATGCAAGTATCAATTGAGAACTATTATCAAGTTCTTCTGCAAGTAACAAAAGTGAGGAACTGAGGAAAGAGAGCCAGCAAGTGTGACAGTTCAAACTTTCATAAATATGTCTAAACAGAGCTAGAAAAACAAAGTATACAGTTCAAACTTCATTCAACCTCCTACACTGACCCTATTCCCGCTGTCATTATTGCAGGSAAAATCCTCTTTCACCTCTGGTGGTAGCTTTACATCCAGGCTTACAGGACACAATTTTCCTCAGCTTTTTATGGACCCAGTCTCCTTGTAGGAAACAAATATCTGTAATTGCTCAGAAATAAAGGTTCAAAACATGTGTTTAGAGCTCTGTGAAAATGCAGCAATCTTGTGTTTGTTGAATTGCTGCTAACTATCTAACAGACATATAAGAATGTGACTTCCATTTTATTATATTAATATTCCTTATAATAGTTACGCTATGTAACATTCTTCTCTCTCTCTCTTTTATTTTTTTTTAATTTGAATTTTATTAAAAATAATATTCTGATATTCTTTCTGCTGTTGGGTAGTAATTTTCTCTGCAAATACCATCTCAGGCTACTGGCAAAGCAAACTGTTGTTCAGCATAATTAARGATATTGGAATTATCCTATATTATTAATGTTGTACAAATACTATGGCATTTGAAGTTTTTTTTTTTTTCTGGAAATGGGAGGAAATTGATCTCTTAATTTGAGTAAGATATGTAATAATAATAAATAGAGATTTATACRCTGAGCCACCTCCAGTGTAATTTGTTTTGTACAGATCATAAGGTATAAGGGACATTTTCTCTCTGTATTTCAATGAGAATTCAGTAGTCTGATAGATGTGCAAGSGATTTAAATTAGTTTGAACTTACACTGTTGTGATTTAAAGTATTCACATACAGCAATCAAGGTGTAGCCTTTTTCCCTGCGTTACTGCACTAAAATATCAGCAATAATACCACAGGTTCATGACTTTATGGTTGGATTGTCAAGTAGAATATGTTTTTGTCTAGTTTTTATTGGGATRCTTAGCTGGAACATCCACAATGGGAATGACAGTTTGGGGTCCACCCCCACCCCCTCCACCCCCGATCCTTTATACCTCAGATTGTGCCTAATTGAATTCACGTTTATATTTAGGCTGAGTAGAAATGAGGGGTTATGTATGTATGCAAAACATGGGCTGACAGCAATTTCTGCCCTGGGTGCCTCTAGATCGGTGATTTGGTGGTGAAGGTGATTACCTGCTATTAGTCACAACAACGGGCTTCTGGGCATAACAGCACTGAACTAGACAAAAAGCCTAAAATTCCCTAAAATCAGCCACGACAGGACCCAGGTGGATGAAGGAAAARAGCAGCTTTGCTGCTGAACTTAAAAGGCAGCTCTTATTCCTCTCCCCCTTTAAACTTAAGGGAAAGAAAAAGAAAGCAGGGGCAGAGCACTCAAACTCAGACAGTTTCAGACAGTTTATTCAAACTATGAGGAAAAATATCTCGAGGCAAAATGTTAGGTTTTGTGACACGGGTTAGGCAAATATATATGGAGATGGTTTAGCCGTGCAGAACACTGCACTGCTTTCACCATCAGAACTACAGCAGATGATAAAGGTGCCTTGTTCAGAAATGAAGGCACTTCTGAGAAAATGTGGAGTTATTAATTTCCCTGAAATGCCTCTTTACTCATGAAAAGTTGCCTGATACTAAATGGACTTCTGCTCCTCCCCATATCCATTAAGCCATTGAACATTCGTTGTGATTGCAGAACAGGACTGTCCCTCATGTCACATAAACAAGCTGTAACTATTATAATGTGAAAAGCGTGACGTGGCTGGGGCTAATATTAGTCACAGCACTGGAATCCTACACTAATTGAACATCTAATGATAACAGTAATAATAATAATGATAATAATATCTTATGTCTAGTTCCACACACTGTGTTTAGATTGGAGTGGGGGCAGTGATGTGGTGGCACTGAGGAATACACTGGAAAAGAATAGATGATCATCTTTAAACTTGAAAAAACTTTCTGAATAAAAGATGAGGGAGGCAAAATTCTAGAGGAGGATGGCAATCCTTAGAAGCTCAGGCCCTGAAGGACCAGATAAATGAGTCTCTCTGGTAAAGGTCAAATGGTCTTTATGCACATACAAAGTGCTGGTACCTAAAACGAATGGTGTTCATTCAGCACACTTGTATGAAAAGGTACCAGATAAAACTGGGGGTCTACCGTTGTTTTTTTGGGGTGATTTTACAGTATCCAAGTCAATTTACTTCAAAAGTGTCACAGAACCTGTACACCTATAGGTCGCACAGTTGTTTACAGAAAATCCATTTCAGCTCATGTGGTGTGATAGAAGATGAATAGAGGTTTCCTGACACTCAAATTAAGGGAACAAAATGGAAATTGAGCATGAAAAGTGCTTAACAGTGCAGCAAAAGATAGGATTGCTAAAGAAAATAAATCTATTTTGTTATGAAATTGTAGCTTAGAATGGTAAGGTTTAAAAATGGTCACAGCTCTCTAATTATATCCTATTGTCCCTAATGCATGAATGAAAATGAAAAGAATGAGCATAATGTTTTGATCTGAAACAGTTGGTTTAAAGTAGTGTTCAGATGAATGAAAGAAACCACAATATCTAGTTATTCTTTATGTCATCATTCTAATTCATTATTTATATAGCCTATTATAAATTTATACAACCTACAGAGGATATTAGGGTGACTTCTTTATCAGCTGGTAATAAAAATACAGTGCATAAACAATAAGCTGGCTTTTGTGAGAGGGGAATTATGCTAGTGGGGATTTTTTTGGATCTTGACTAATTTTGCTGTGTTGARGGCTGTTGAATTTTGTTTGTTTCAAGACACCACAATGATATAAACACTTCTTTTGTCCCTAAATTTTTAACCAAAGCAAACCCTAATTTTTAAGAAACTCATTCTTTAATACTTAGCCTGGAWACATAGCAGTAAATCTTAAAGTAAGAATTCTTCACATCCTTATTGAACAAAACCACCAAGTTAAACAGATCAGAGTAAAATGAGATTAAAATTAGAAAAAAATAGGTATGTAGCACTTGATCTGCAATAGGTTCGCGTGATCTGTACTTATTTTTCTATTCTGTCCTATTGTGCTATTTTTCTGGACACACTTAGTGGCTCTGTGGCTACTTCTTCAAAACAACAAACCCTTTAATGTACAGCAAATTGATTTTTCTTTTCAGTGTATGTATAACTGTTGTAATCCAGCAGTAAGTTGACAATGTTTTCCAGGAAGCAATTTTATTGTTGAGGACCATATATTGCCAGCATGTAGAAAAATCTTTTTTAGTCATACAAAATAGAAAATGCAGACTGAACTCCAGAAGAGGTAAAGCTCAAAATCTCAAGAGATAAATGAAAAAATGTCTTCTTATCCCTTTGTGAACAGATAGGGGAGAAAAAAAAAAGGGGAAAACATAGAATCATAGAAAGAATGACTTGCATGAGTACAATATCTGTACCATGACTATCATAAAACTGAATTTTAGGATAAAACAGGTGTCACTTTGCCCATCTGTTTTTCTCTTTACATTTGAAGACAATGAAAGGAAAGAAAAAAAAAGAAAAAGAAGCAAAAATCCTGATACAGATGTCAAATCTTGAAAACCACAGTGGATAGAGCCCAAACACACTGAGAAGAGATCAGTATTTGTTATTCCTATAGGACAGTTTGAGACACTATTAGAAAAAAAATGGAGAGAAGTACTTWGGTGAGTTCTTCAATGCAGGGAGCCTTAAGGATAAGGAGGAGGATAATTATTGTAGTAAGATCATAGATGCAAAGGTTAGGTGTCAGACACAGTGTTTGCTAGTAAACTATTACTCTGTTTCTTTGCTTTGATGTAGAGGAACCATCTTAAGGATTGATAAAAGTCCAGGCCAGTTTTATCAGTTCTGGGAACACAAGTGAAGAGATTTCTTTTTGAACAGATACTGTTGACTTGCTTGCCTTGGACCGATTATGTCAAGTAAARCTGTCTTATACCACATGTGTTTCATCTCAGTTTTTTCTGTGACCTAGAAATACTTTGCTCACAAGGAACTTTGACTTTGAAGAATAGAACTTATAATATGAGAAGAGGAAGCGCAATGTAGAGCAAGTCACAGATCCATTGAGACTGAAACCTCGATAACCGAGAGAAGAGAAAAAGTGCTTTGATACTCATATGAAGCCTTGTAATTGAAACATTGGCTCACTTGAGTTACTGCTTCTATAAATTGAAGAGCACAATATGAAGTGACAATTTCCTCATGGGAAATAGGCAAGACCTTGGCCCTTGAACAAGACATATTGAAAATAATGAAATGCTGTTCTATGCATTACCTTCAGAAATATTTGCCATTTTACCAATAAATAAATAAATGTATTAATTTGGTGTTCTCAGTATGAGAAACTAGCTTATGCCAGTCCAATGACTTAATATAAAATAATAAATTACATATATCATGTTTATTTTTTATTACTGATCAGAAGAGATAATTATCAAGGCTGTAAAAGTAATAGTTTTAACAGATCAGTTATATATTTTTTCAAAAGAGCTGTGCAAGCTTTTAAAAGCTTGATGTGCAAATGTTGGGGAGGATTTTGCCCATCCCTGAGCTCGAATCCTGCACTACAAACGTTCCTTAGCTGTCCTTGCAGACATCATCCTTCTCCTCGAGCAACCTTAATCACAGCTCATTATGGAAGTAATAACATTCCATGCCATACTATAGGCAATTGCCAAGTGAGACCAGCACTAACTGGGACTTGCTGCTCCACTTCGCTCTTCCTCCAGTAAAAGGAGTTCTCTCTCCCTCCCTTGCCCTGTTTACAAAGGACATCTCTAAACATTACAGCATAGAAAACAATTAGGAACTATAGAAAGATGTATGTGTCAATGGCTGTTGAGGTAATTAAATCACTGGAAGAAATATGCTCTGATCTAATAGAGATTTTATCCCAGTGATGGTCACTCAAGAGGAACCTTCCAGACTAGACAAATTACAAAATGATGAAGCTCATGGATGTGTTGTGAGGGTAAGGATGAGGTAACCTGGTCATTGTCTGCTGTAACAGAAATAGGAGGGTCTTTCCAATGAAGCAGGCAATTATTTATGAGTATTTCAGGGTACCCAATATCAGAAATGGAGATTAATTAACAATTCAATTTACTTCATTTCAGAACTGGCAGGTTTTTGCTCTCCACAGGTATTCAGGGTGGTTTTGTTTTTTTCATCAACATAATCTCCAGCTACTAAATGCAAGAGAATTTGAAATCACTGTAACTTAAGGCAGTAAGGGCTATAAGAACACACCCTTTAGCTTTCAGTGCTGAACAGAGAGCCTTGTCCTGCAGGAAAACACTCTAATATTGCTATTTATACTGCAGTAGCAATAAAGTATTTATACAGTCCATAATGGAGGAGAAAGCAGCGTTGTCCTGCCAGTCTTTGGATTGCCCCCAGTTATTTAGGTGATCCTAGACAAATCTGCAGCTTGAACACTGTTGGGTAGGGGCAATCACACCAGTGACCTTCSCAGCAGCTGGAACCCCTGCAGTCAAGTTCATGGAAGCTCGAGGAGTCTKGCCAATGTAATTCAAAACCATAGGAATGAAACTGAGAGTTAGTCTAGATAGTTAATTTCCGACTTGAGAGGCATGCCCTGGGATCCTGAAACTGATCTTCTCCATCTGACTGCTCTGGAGCATTTAGCAATGCTGCAAAGGTAAATGGGATTTTCAATGGTCTGCTTTTTTATCTTCAGGCAACAGACAGAATGTGATAGTTTAATGATCAGCTGGGATGCCATCGTATCTTCGCTGCTCAGTTGGTGAAGCTGACGCTTCTTCTCTTCTATCTCCTAAATTAAGTAGTATTAAAATGACTGGAACATGTACTTTATTCATGATATCCTARGGCTTCATCTGCTTCTCTTACCCTTCTGTGTTTTTCTTCCTTAATGGTTATGCAAGAGTTGTATAAAAGATARCTTTCCTCATTGATAAAACAGTGAACATTCAAAAAGTTTTTCCATTCCTCGTATAAACCAGCTTTGGTTTTTTTTTTTTTCTAATCCTTATCATGAGCTGCTTTCACAATATGTACTTTTGTTCAAATCTCAGAACCATGGGCTTCCAAATGACTGCATTAGCAATCTAGTCTAAATTGAATCCGTGTGTGTTATTAAAGCCCCATGACACAAAAGAACTGCCAAGAACCCGCAAACAGTTTCATTTTATTAATGTAATATTGCAAAAGGAGTCCAATGACTGCAATGGGAAAAATAATTTCAAAACAGAAAATATTAGACTCAAAAAACTTTTCTAGTTTTTCTGCAGTGTTCACTTGTAACTTGCTCTCTTTGCTAAATGAGATTTGTGGTAATATCCTAAGTTAAAATATTACTTCTGCCAGACCCCAAAATATGAGAAGGGTATGATTATAGAAGTTGCTTGCACTTCAAGCACCAATAGAAGGTTTGGCTACCTTGCTGATGTTGTAAATAAAGAAAGTAAATCAGAGCTGTCTAGCACCTATGTTTTTATAAAAAATGGAACTGAACTTTTTCTTTAGCATTCATTTATCTATTATTTTCACAGATCACTTGGTYACTATGCAAAAGGCTACAGAAAAATTGATCATCACTGATTTCACTTGGGGTTGCTGCAATGTGACATTGAGAGCCAGCAACTGTTCCCAGCAGAAATCSTTGTCTCTAATGCTCTGCCCCCAAATCAGGAGCACATACTTTTGTTTTGCAAGATGTATTTGTCTGAACAGAAAAGTGTTTATTCTGTACAAACTTGATTATAAAGCATCTTCATGCAGAGAAAAATTGAACTACTTTTGTCTTCTGAGGTAGAAAATAGAATATAAATATGTCAGTTCATATACTTTTTCAATCTGGTTATTCAGTYTTTCTCCCATAATGGATATTTCATTCTATTTGAAGTGCCTTTGTTGTACCTTTCTTTCATGATAGCAGGAAKGTAAATCAATAAACAGAGACTAATAAAGACATAGTATTCATTAGAGAGATTACAGCATTGGAGCATATTTCTCTAAGCTGGAATCAAGAATGCCAGYAGTATAAATGCATTTCTACCATGATAAACTGCTATCCAAGATCACAGCTTCAAGGAAAATTATTGCTTCATAATTAGACAGTTGATATTTGAAAGCTTTAGTTATTGAATGGTTAAACCTTTATGGCCCTTGTGTGTTAAAATGCACACAACACATGGTGTTGGGTGCCAGGGTGTGCTTGCCAACAGCATTGCTAGAAGGATTGTTTCACTTTAAGTGGCAAATTTCCAAGTTTCAGAAGGAGAACTTGTTTTTAAATATCTAGACTTCTGTGCCTCAGAATTGGCTGAAAGAATGAGCCCCTCACTAGTCACTGACCTGCTGGCAGCTGTGTGTCAGCCTTTCCCCGAACAGTTGTGCTCTGAGCTCATAATGTGACCTTTCCCCCATGGAGTACATGGAATTTCTAAGTGGATGATACTGTCTCTTTGCTTGCAGCTACAGGGCTTCAGTTTTATTTCATTTTCTTTGTTTATAGCTTAGCATCATGGAAACTGTAGATAGTTACAGAGGCTTCTTAGGCTTATCAACAAGAGATATCTGAAAGGTGGTAGAATTAGATGAACCAAGAAGTCAATTGGATCTTTCTGCAGAAAAAAGCTGTAATTCATGGTGCAAACTAAAGAAAGATTACTTTTTTCTTCACTGTAAGTTTACAGAGCATGTTTTTATTCATCTTCCTTCGCAGGTATTKAAAGGCATGGCTCTGTGAGCAAAAAAAAGGGCTAGCTGCACTCTGCAAGAATGGATTCAAAGAGAAAACAAGTCTTAATTGGACTTTGGAATTATTAGTGCAGGGCTGTCTCCTTTCCTGTCTGGTGAGGGTCACTTTTTGTGTGGCTTTTTATTTTTTTGTTGCTCTGTTTTTCCCCCTGCATTTCCTAGGAAACAAGCCCAGAACTCAGACAGACTTAAAAAAATTAAAAGCAAAACATGAAGTGCTTGAAATGGTATAGAATGTGACATTTTAGTTAATGCAAACTAAATAAAACCTATTTCCACTGCTCAGATATGTCGATTGAATTTAAAGGAGAGATCAAACCCAAAGACATCTTAGACTTTGATTTGAACAGTATCTTAGTCACTGTTTGCACACTTTTGCTCTCAATTTTAATCACATAAGGACAGGACTAATGGATTCATGTCGAGACCAATTATTAAGAGCTTGGTTTGTACAACTAGGTGCACTCAGAAGGTGAAACTTGGTGTGTGCATTAGTACTGAAAGCAAAGCAAAACTGTGTATTCTGGTACAATGAAAGAATTCTCTTGCTCCTGGGCAGAACTGAAGGTGAAACTCACAATTTTTTGGGCATTAGTATAGCCAGCATTTCACTCTGAGGGCCTGACCCAGCTTCTGTAATTGATTGACTGTGGCAGAGAAGGAGAGAGAAGACTCTTGGTCAGGAACAAGAAGTGCCACACTGATTATGTAGAGRGTTATGATTTGATTCTTTGCTTACACAGTGCCTAAATATTGCCAGTGCAGTACATAACACAAGCAGGTCTGAAGGGCTGTAATATAGCCAGGTATGGCTGGGAACATACAGGTTTACAGCCTTTTGATGGCCTTGCAGAGTGCACAGGTACAAAGCAACAAAGCACCTCTGGAGCTGTGTTAGGGTTTTATTTCTGTATGTGACCAGATCTTTGTGCTTTCCTCACCCATCTAGAAGGGACTGCTCCCTGTCCTCAGGATGGACATACCCTGAAGGCAGCCCTGCCAGAGGGAAGGATGCACTGGGAAGCTGCCTGCAACCTTGGGAGAACARTTTGCCCCATTTGCCCAATCTCCAGCAGCATTTTACGCTGTTTTGCCAGCCAAASTGCACCAAAGTGAAATCAAAATCCCCCCAGCTCCCCATCTCTGGAACACATTAATTATGTGAGCATCCAGACAGCTCCTCCTGCAATTCCCACCTATCTTTTGTCATAGTTGCAGTCACATTGACATGAACTCCACTGAGAGCAGGAGTGAGCTGTGCCAGAGTGGTGTTTCTTGACAACTGTGGGAGTTGGGTAGACGTACCCTTTCAGTAGCATACTGTGAAAACCTGTCAGGCCATCATAATCACAGATAAGTGACTGCTAAGAAAATTCAGAAATGTAATTAAAATATGCTAAGAATTTGTAAAACTCGGTTCRAGAAAGTACATTTAACTTGCAGATCAAAGTTGAGACGAGATTTGGTGTGGACCTGTTTTAACGCAAAGTGGGCAAATGAAGGGGTGTGCCAAAAGACCCGTGAGCAAAATTCAGGTTAAAACATTGGAAGTCAATGGTTTAGCTTAARGACAAAGGAGGGTAATGTAATGAAAAGGTTGCACTGGGACAGGCAGGACATTTATCTCTCCTGATGTCTTGTCTCTGATAGTGTCTGGGGGGAAAATGCAAATACTTGAGGAGCGTGTAAGACTGTTGAGGCAAGTGCATAGTAATACTTCATTACTTTCCCAGCCTCAAACCAYTTATAATTTGGAAAGTTACTTGGCTAAAAGAACTTTCTGCGTAGTTTTTTTAACCCTCAAAGCATTTCTCTTGYATAACAGCACCAACTTGCAGCATCCTGTGGCCAGGAATTCTACAAAGCTTTGAGAATGAACCAATGACTTTCAGTTATTCTGAATTTTTTGCATAKTAATTTTAATTTGGAGCAATTTATCTCTAGTACTAGAAGAGGTGGTGATCATTTAGACMTTGACATTCTATGTTTTAATAGCTAGTTGCTGCATATCCTATCCTTGTCTTTATCCAGACTAATAAGTCTGTACCTCCTCTTTYATAGAATTCAGGTTGGAAGAATTTCAGGAGGTCTTCAAGTCTAACCCCWCTCCTTTGTACAGAATCCATCTAATCCTTTCATCTTCTATTTTTGAAGACTTTCCGCTTTGGCCAGGGCCTGTGTAGACAGACGATCTACACAGTCCCTGAGATGCAAATATGCTACAAGTTTATAGCATGTTATAATGAAATTTCCTTCTTTGTTTTTTTCTTAGACATGTATACCTATCTGCATGGATTTTTTTTAGACTAGCCTCTTTAAATTACAGGATATGCAAGAAGATAGTTTTCATGTGATAAAATGGTGTTTGTGAAAAGAAGTCAAGTGTGTAAACTTTTTTCAGTTTAAGTACTAGTACTTGTTGAAAATCTGAACATGTAAAATATGAAATTTTTCAGTTGAGAGCTCATTATATAAATGGAGTTTCATAAGAAAAGTTTGGTCTTTCCACTGTTAATATCCATAATAATGGCATAAGATTAAGAGAGCATAAAGCCCGTTCCGCATTCATCCTGTCACATCACCTCTTCAAAAAATGAAAAAAAAAAAAAACCCTTTTCAGGCCATGGAACTGTGTTTGAACAGTGTCCCCATTGGTCATTGCTGGGTATTGTTGAGTGCTGCCTAACTCTTGATATAAAAACATGTGCACCACATTTGGGCTTCTCTTTAATGCTGCACACGTAGCCCTCTGAACAGCAGCATGGTATGGTTGGTGGCAGTGCTTTGAGGTGGACATGATCACCAGAAAATGAGGAAAGGACACCTGCTCACTGCTTTAGCAGCAGTGTTGAAACCTTAGCTGAATTATTGTTTCTAATTTTCCATCATGCTTCACGAAACTTGTGGTTAAGGAARTGAAGTCCAGAAAATTTCACTGACAAAATGTTGGGAAGCTTAGGAAGTTGTGAGGTTTGGAGAATTCTTGAAGGCAACGGATTCTGGGATGCAAAGGAAGCAGAGGAGGTGAGGGGATAATTTTCAAGCATATTTGAATTAGCTGCAGTGACAGAATGAATTAAGTATTTCCATATTCTCCTGYGCGTCAAGCTGATTGGCATATAGCAAAGATGGGCTGTCATGTGCTGGGAGAAGTCTCGAAGCACCTGGAAGGAAGGCTTGAGGATTCTGTATCACTGGAGGTTTTAGGAAGAGATTGCAGCAGCAGAATAGAAATACTAGCTGCTGCTGCCTYGCTTTCAGTCATGATGAGACTGATTCTGCTGCACTGCACAAGCTGATGTTGGTATTTGATGGAAAAAAACCCTGAAGATAATGTGAAAATGAGCTATAGAAAAAGATTTGACAGGCTTGAGAAAATGTACTAATGGGCTACTTTAATCTAACAGAAGCATCATAACAAGAACTAATGACTGGAAGCAGAAGATGCATAAATTCAAATTAAAAATAAGACACAGATTTTTATGCTGAGAGTGATTAACCTTTGAAAAAAAAAAAACCTGCCAAGGAGAACTGTGGATTTTGTATTTCCTGAAGATTTGAAATTAATGCCAAATGTTCTTTCTGACAGTTAGGCTCCAGTTAGGCTTAGTAACAGTCCACAAATAGCCTAATCTTTTTTTTTCAGAAGTGGAATTGATGTTTTTTCATGGTTYGGKGTGTTGGTTTGTTTTGGTTTATTTTCAACATTGTCAGTTTTTACTTCTCCCAACTTGCTACAACCACAGTGTCACCTCCTGACCTTCCTTTTGGATTCCAGTCATCAGCCCCTGTTTTAAATAGACAGTGCAACCAATGTGTCACAGGAAAGAGGAGTTCAGAGTTTGGATGTGGGAGGCTAAAAATGAAATCATAACTTCTTTCTTATTCTGTTTACTACAGTAAAATCTTGGTTATTCGCATGTTGCAGGAAAAACTGGCAAAAATTTAATTGGTGAAACACTGRAAATTGGGTTAGATGATGTAATGATGCCTTAAAGGCAATGAATATATTAATACATATTCARCTACTACTAGCAGATGGCAATGGTGGGCTTATTTCTGTTAAGGAATTTGTGTCTTGCCTGAYTTGATGCTATTAGTGATCAATTTCTTGGATAACATAAAAGTAGTAAAACCCATCTTTTTCTTCTTTTATGGTATTTTGATTTTTGTGTTTAAAATTCACCTGTAAATTGCACTATACATTTTATGTGCAATGTCATTGTTCAGTATTAAACCCAACATTCTGTGCAACATTAAATTCAGTGCTCTAACCCCCACTATAGCATACAGAGCACTGCCATCAGCCTGATGGGATCATATGTTCTCATTATTGGGCTCCTGTAAACCTTCTGAATGTCATTAGGTCCGTAGTCAAAATAATAAAGGCCTTTTTTCAATTGTCCCATGTCCTTTTGTGTGCTTAAGAATATAGCAGTATTTATCAAGTATAAAAGTTTAGCAGGAGAAAGAAACCAAAAAGATTAGGGTGAGTAAAAAAATCCATCTTTCCTTACCTGACATTTTGTTATTAGGAGCACTCAGCAGCACATAATTATTTCAGGATTTTTTGCTTGCTTAGACCACTTATTTRCTCCTTACTTAAATATTTGTATATTCAGTGGTGTCTAACAGCACAACCAAAGCTTGCTCTGCACACAATAAAAGCTACTCTCTGTCTCTGGAGTTATACAGTTTAAGTGTCAGCTTGTAATACCCTTGCTCATTTTGCAAAGATATATACTTTGCAAATAGTCATTTTGAATTAAGCAATGTACTACTCAGAAGGAAGAAAGGATGCAAAATGTGGCCCTAAGGATAAGATTCATCTCCCTTAAATTAGCTATTCAAAGTGCAGTTAAACATTTCCTACTTGATCCCTTTTAATATTGATTCAGCTGTCTGGCCCAGGCAGGCACTTCCCTTGTATATATAATGTACTGTACTTTGAGCAGCCGGGAGCTTGACTTGGCAGCGAACTTCCAGGCTCTCAGACTCCTCCTCCTCCAATTCTGAGAGCTCCCACGCTTTCCTTTCAGTTGTCCACTTTTCGCTGTACCTGTCTCMACTTCCTTTTATAGAGTAATAGAATCATTTAAGTTGGAAAAGACAGCTCTGACAGCATCRAGTGCAGCTGTTAACCCAGCACTCCCAAGCCCACCAATAAACCATGTCCCTAAGTGTGACATCCATGTGTCTTTTAAATACCTCCAGGGATGGTTCCCATGGGCAGCCAGTTCCTTTCTGGGTTTTTCAGACAGGCATTTGAGATATTCTATTCCCTATAATATGATATGAAATGAGGGTCAGGAGGAAAGAGAGTAGCAGGGAAGACAGCCTGACCCAGCTGAACTCCATGTGCCTGCATCTCCTGGTGTGGTATTTCAGGACCATCTGGATGCAACACATGATTTCTCTCCTTCCCACTTCATCGCTTCAGACTTGGTACCGGGAGTAGAGGTAGCTTGCAGCTTGGTGCTGAATAGAGGTCTGAGGCAGCAGGACAGCTGTTTTGGAAAATTGTAGASTTTGAAATGGGGATGCCATCACCAAGAAATGCTGCAACCATCAGGGAAAGCTCTTTGTCGTGGAATGGTGTGTGGGGAAGGAGGAAAGGGAAATGTGCCAGAGAAAACTCTTCCACAAAGGCTCGTGCTTCTCTGCCTTTTACAAGAAAACTTCAGGGGAAGAAGGTGAACTCCAGAAACCATGTCAGAAACCTTCAACGGCATTTCAAGACAAAAAATGTGTTTGACTGTCCCCCAAAAACGGGGAGAAACCCCAGATTTATGTAGTTGTGTTGTACAAGCATCTAACGGCTCAAGAGATGCTTAGATRCTTTTGATCTGATGGGCTAAGTGTGAGCCTAACCATTGCTTCTGCTTCCACCTCTGTGTGAACCARTTTTATAATCCTGAACGAGTGCCCTTTCCTTGCTCCTGCTGGTGTTTCCCTGTGCACGACATAGACACCACAATATTGAGCCAATGAGTTTTGGTGCATGGACRTAACTAAATTGCACGCTGCACTCAGGAGCTAAAATAATTTAGAGGMTGAGTTGATCAGCACTTCTTACTAACACCCATCTACTTGTGAAGTGCTCAGGCATTACGTCAGCTACCGTATGTTTGGATTCATTATGCTGGAGTGGGCCCACATCTATCTCAAAGATAGATTATGCAATGCTTAGGCTATTCTCTCTCTCGGGCTTTGGCCAGCGATCTGGGGCTGTTATAAATCTGGGATTGTTATAAATCTCTGCTGTAATTTCTATTATACCAGACTGGGAATTGAGTTTTTCTCCTGCGTGCTTATGGTAATGGATTGCAGGTTACCAAAATTACCACTTATTGTATCCACCAAATGCAAGCCACTAACTGACAAAATTACCAATTACTCTAATGCAGATAATCGTTTTCCTTCAGGTTCTAAGTCTTCTTTTATGGGATTCTTAATTCCTGTGGATGTTGCTTGTATCCATCTAGCCAGCRAAACAAATAGATCTGTTAGTGCTTCCTCACTTTTAATGACTTTTTAAATAGGTGTTTCTTATTCATCTGGAGCTACCGTGTATTTTCTGAGAAAGTTTAAATGGAGTTTTCCGCCTCGGAATAAATGTACCTGTACAATAAGTATCTATTTTCTGAAGGGTTTTCATTGAACAGAGTATTTATGCACGAGAATTTATGAGAAAAAAGAGAAACAACAGGGGAGGGGGAATGGAATGGAATGGAATGGAATGGAATGGAATGGAATGGAATGGAATGGAATGGAAAAGTGTCATGTCTAGATATAATTTTGCATTAAGTATTATGTGTAGATATAACTTAATGCTTTTTTTTTTTTCTATTCCTGTAACAGCGTTTCTGCAGAAATGCTTTTCTATGACTCACAGATAAATTTGAGCAAGCTATTTATGTATTTAACGAAGTTTGGTTTGTTGTTTTCTTTTGTTGTTTTTTTTTTTTTTTCTTTTTCAGGTGAATAATGTGGTCAGAAGTCTCTCCCTCACATATATGTGCTTATGGATAATTAGGTGTAGATCCTAAACCTTTATTTCTCATCCATGGCATAAAAGGTTGGAATGCATGTATGCCTTTCCAGTGATGCTGGTGGTTCTATTTGAGCCAATAATTTGGAGAGAAGAACCAGCTCTGTTTATCAGAGGATGAGAATAGGCTCTCACTCTGATCTTTAATCTGTCCCACTTGGTTTTCTCATGTACTTTGAGACATCTCCAAAGAAAACAAGTTCAGGAACCTGGTAGAGGGACCAAGCTTTAGCTTTGCAAACACTGATAGGAAACTCTTTTGCAGCAACTTAAAATTCGAGAAAGGCTTCATTTAGAACATTTTATTTGGACAACAGTGTCATAGAATCAGAAAATAATTTAGGCTGGAAAAGACCTTTGAGATCATCAGGTCCAACCATCAATGCAGAGCTGCCAAGCCCACAACTAAGCCACATCTTCACATCTTTTAAACAGCTTCAGGGATGGTGCCTCAACCACTTGTCTGGGCAGTCTGTTCCAATGCCAAACCACCCTCTTGGTGAAGAATTTTTTCCTGAGAGTTAATCCAAACTTTAACTGGTGAAACCTGAAGACATTTCCTCTTGATCTATGGCATCCTCTTGTCCTATCCCACTCCTCTGTTTACACAGGCATTTTAGCAGTACAGGCTCTGCATCCGCCCCATGTCTGACTTGCAAGATGGTGTTCTCCAAAGAAACCACCACCCCCATTGCTATAAGGCTACTGGAGAGAAGGAGGGCTTTCTGGAGATCCACAAGGCAAACTCCTAAATATTTTTGCAAGGCCAATTGTATTGTTTCTTGAGAGCTAAAAGCCAACCTTTTCTATAGTGAATCAAATATTGTTTTCCCCCTGGGTGAAATGCTCTGCCTTATCTGTATATGCCTGGTGACAGATTTTATCTGCTCATTTTATCTTTAAGGAATGTATAGACAAGTTGGTTTTTCTTGCAAAATCTGATAAAAAGCTAGTCTCTTCCTTTTCCATAGAATTTTAATTAAATATACTGTTCTCTGCTTGTGATAGGGTTTACCAGGGGATAGCTGCTTTTGTTCCCTTGTGCAATATGGACAAATAATCTGTTGGGATGAGAGACACTTGAAGGATTGTAGGACACCAAAATGATCTGCAGGACTTCCTCCCTCTTCATTTACACATTTTAGTAATTTCATGTGACCTTTCCAATTAATTGCATAGGTAAAAATGTTTTTAAATGCAAAATTCCTGCTAGTGTAGTAAACTAAGTATATTTTCATAAATCTTACTTAATAAAAAGTTCACTAACATTTAAACAGAGTATCTGTGTTCTAACAAGAGAAAAGAGATAAAAGCTAAGCTCTTCCAATTTCCAATACTGAATGGAAATAATCTCTCTTCATTTCAAGTTTTCACTTTGTTTCTAATATTTCTTTTTATAGGAATACTCTTTCACACTGTACCACATGTTGCCTCTTGTTCCTGTCTTTTACCAGCATATCCTCAATCCACAATTACATGAATCCATGATTGCCTGCTACATTTCAATTCAGGGTTAAAAACCTTGTCTTAGTTCTTTACAAGAAGACAAGGTAGCCAAATGTTTAATCAAATCTCARGGGTTAAATTTGTGCTGTTGATTTGAATTTCTGTCACCTGCCTTCTCCCGCCACTTATTTCCAYGCTATTTTACATAGTTTCAGGAAATGTTTAGCAGTTGCTAGAAAAGTTATTTCAGAAAWAAATAAAGGTCACTCAAATAAAGACACAAAATTACCAAACGCCGCCAGAAAAGGCTCAACCATTTAAAAGGTCAGATTAAACAAGACACACGGCGGGGTACTTTACCCCCCAGCTGCTTTGCTTTTATGAAAGCTGATGAATGCACAGAGATGAAGGAGCTGAGTTTGTAGAGACAGCTTCTGAAGCTGAAATTGATGAAGATTGATGTGTCTTCCGTAAAGCGCCCTTCAAAGACACCTTTCCGCTTAGAAGGTGAATATCTTTGTGTGATGATYGTGGAGCATTTTTTTCAGTGCTCACATCTCATAAAGCAAACACCCTCTAGACAGAATCACAAAGGGACAAAGATGGAAGGAACTTTAAGAACTGACTCAGACTTTGGTGCATCTGCCCTTGAATTTTGTGTGATGCCTCTGAGTGTTGACAGTTGGAATACTGTGTTACGTGCTGCACGTTTGCAATTGATAATGTGCTTTTATTAAATGCTTCACACTTTTTTTCAGTTCTCCCTTGAGAAAAGTAATGGAATAATGTTATTGGTAGTGTATGTCAGGGAATGCTTTAGGAAGGTCATGTCATCAAAGAGCTTCCAYGTCTGCCTGTGGCAAATTAATTGTTTTAAGTCCATCTTTTCTCTTTTAAGTTACAGTGGAAAGTTCAATGCTATAAGTCCACAACAGTCCTGTTTTAAATATAATACCTACGAGTTTTGCAGCTCTTTGGGGCTGCTTCAAAAACTGGTAGGTATTATTCTACATGCAATGAAAAGAGATTATATTTGTGGGAATACCATGGGTAAGGTATAATTTTACATAKGTTGAATAACAGAGTTAACTGTGAAAGGAAGGAAGAGGAGATAACAATGGCCATCAAAGGTGCTTGTGGCTCAGRATCTGGGAAAATTGGGAAAAACTTTGTGAAAATTTTTGGGTTTTTTCAAAAGGATTTTTTTTGTTTTCTCCAGTTATCTTCAATGTTTTTGTAGAATGACTGGAGTGTTCATGAGGAATTGCAGGTCACAGTAGGATGTTTTAATTATCATTGAGTTGCCATTGAGGAGTGTCTTCTGTTGCAGTTGATGCTTTTGTGTCCTCAGCAACTGTTATTCACACAAAATATGGGGTTGAGGTGTGTTGTTTGGATGTGTTTTGGGASGGATTCTTTGCTAAATGCTTTACTTTTCTAACTTTCATCCAACTTCCATCTGGAGAGCTCTGTTTCAGACCATTAATGAATCACACTGGTAATTCTGAAACTGCACTGAGAAGGCACTGAACTGCAGGCAAAACGTTTAGGAATTTATAAAYCCTTAAATGGTATTGAATTTCCCTCTTTCAGAGGCTGCTTTTCTTGTGAAGCTGTTGCATCAATAGTAGAGTTAACAAGGAACCGAGAGTGCTGCCCCCTCAGTTTGAAGGCCACATGCTCTCTGGTGGAGTTAGCTCTCACATTTCTCTCCTTGCTACAAGAAATTAACCTGCAGGACACAAGGGAAAGCCTCTTTTCTCTGATTKTAGGAATTATTTGAAAGAGATAAATAGAAAATATTTTTCCAYGATGTGAAGCTTGTGTCTCAGAAGCAACTGAATTGTGAGGGGTTTATTTGTCATGCTTTAGGCAGAGAATGTCCAATTGTCTATTATTCTGCATTGGTTTTATTGCAATAAGCAAAAACACTGAGAGCTTTGCTCCACRTATTTTCACCTATTGTGATAACATTAAGTCAAAAGTGTGATTTGCTTGGATAGCATTTTCATCTGGAATACTTTTAGCCATTTTTACCTATTTTTAYATTTTTTTAAATTAGGCATTAACTTGAAATAATCTAAATGTAAATGTAAACTGTAAATATAACAGTTTTTTCCACCATTCTGCCCCATATTTATTCTGAGGAGTTCAGTTTGCTCTGCCATGACATTGAATCTTTGTCAAACTTTCTTTCTGGACAGAAAAAATGGGTGCTATTTGTTGAGTTAGATGCAACTACCAGCTCAGGGTTAAATCAGAAACTGATGGCTGGTTATCATAGAAGGAAGGAATGTTCCAGGTGAATCACAATATGTATTTTATTACACTATATGCTTTCTCTGTCATGGTCAAACACCCCATTTCTGAAGAAAATTTGCTGCAGGAGAACTCTGTAGTGACAATGAAATTTACCATTGCTGGGGACCTATTCTTGAAGGTTAAAGTACATGTCAATTAATAAATCATTAGTGTACATTTTAATGGGATTGGTAAATCTCATTTGGATTCTCCCCTCCATGCTACTCAGACTGCTCCTTTCAAAACAGATGAGATGAGAGGGATACCTATATGTTCATAAATATATATACATACATACATATATATATATGAYACAGCATACCTTTTAATGTGGGAAAAAAAAAACAACATGTTTCAGGGGGACTCTCCTGGATTTTCATCACACTAATTTTGTACACGTCTTAATTTTTTTCCTCATGAATTTGTACCAAATTTCAAAGATACAGGTAATTCTTRGTGCTCGATTACTCATGGACTGACRTTTTTGCTTTAAAAWTTACATTTTTAGATATAGGCTATACTTTGCTAAATGGTACTTGGTGACAATCTTGGAAAAGATATTTTTCTATGCTTTTTATTCTACTTCACAGAGCACAAACAATCCCCAATAAATTGTTGGTGACCACATAGAAGAGATGTAGGTACGGAAGGTGTAGGAGACCAAGTACAATCAGTAAGTATTTGAAGCAATAGCAACAATAGTTTCTTTGGATACATGATTTCTTTATAGTTTCCAAAATAGATGTTTTTGTTCCTGTAATGTCACACTAACACTTCACAGTAGCATTCCAGTGGTACTTAGTTTATTAAGTGTATTTCTTGTTTCAGTTTAGTGGGGTGAAGGTCGGCAAGTCATAACAGCACTTATAGAATGCAGGAGACTGCACTCTTGTGCAATTCTAGATTCCTGTAGCTTGTTTGATAAAACCAAGAAAAGCAGAGTAGTTCTTTATAATTCTTGTAAATAAAAAGTAAAAATCCCTAAGACAAATCTGGTGCCAAAGACGTGCTTTCCTGACCATGTGCTGGCGGGTAAATATTTCTAAATAAAATGCAATGTACTGATACTGTCTACTGAGAGGTATTCTTGAGGTATTCACCACTTCTAAAAATAGAAGGCAACAAGCATTTTTCATTCAAATTCTCTAGTCATGGGAGATTTTCAGAGCCTTCTTTGGAGTCTAATTGCTTACAACTTCTTTTGCAATTTTAGCTGGATTTGTTATTCCCTATCACTGCATCTCGATGTAAATGAGCTGTGTGCAATTATACCTTCCTGGTGACAAAAGCCATTTCTGTACCTGGCAGCATGTAAAAATTCAGAATGAAAAATTGTCTAAATGGTAAACAGCATGAGTTTCTGACATTTCTACTGAGCCATGCTAAATGAACTTCTGTGTTTTACATTCAGTAATCAGTTGATTGTGCAGATAAGAGAAGGTAAAAGATGCAGTAAGTATGGATTTTGTTAGGGTATTTTTAGACTTTGCTAAAATACTACTTTTATTTGGTTTGCTAGTTTTCTGTATTTTCTTTTGAAGGTTTTTCTTTGTTTCACTGAAACACATGCAGTGCTGCACAATGGTTAGGGCGTGTTATGCTGTATTTTACTTGGTCCAATCCAAATCCAACTCYGTTGCCAGAACCTACTGCTTCAGTTTTAAAGTAAAATCAGAAATAAACATGYACAAGCCAGCTATTAGATTCCCTTGACATGACCTATCACGTTTTCAACAAACCCACTCTGTTTATTGCTTTTAGCATGTTTACTCCCACATGTTCACACACTGCCTTCTGCACTCCACGCTTGTTACTCCTGCTAAAACACAGCTGTGTGTGCTGCTTCCATGCCTCAATTTGCACATCTTCCTTTGGCTGGTTCTCCACTATTCCTCTCATTGCCTGATTTCCTGAAGAATAATTTCATGCCAGCGTGACCTCTTTGGGTTACCTGTTTAAGGAGCAGCAGACTCCAACCTGAGAACAAGAATTCATCTCTCAGATTTGAGCTCTGCAGACTCCTGAACCAGCCCAGAGCAGGAGGGAGATGTCTGACCCTTAAAGGAAGGGAGCACCCAAGATTGTAGATGCTTCTGGTTGACCCAAAAGTCAAAATGTCCACAAAAACACACCAAGTTTTATTAGTAAATTACACAGTTGCATGGAGGTTTGTATGCTGGTCCCTAAGTTACTAAATGGGCACACTGCAGTGGGGAGGGAAGGAAGGAGGGAAGGAAGGAAGGAAGGAAGGAAGGAA